>NC_035440.2:163495144-163696290 GCF_002127325.2 Helianthus annuus | reverse complement strand
ACCATACATCCGTTCATAAGGTTTCTAACGTTTTCACGTTAGCTAAGGTTTTGACATTTTCATGTCACTAAGTTTGGATAGTCGCCAGAAAGGGCCATACTCCAGTTTACATACGATCCTTTGGGCTTGTCCCCAGTTATCCTTTGGGCTTGTCCCCAGTTATGTAACACCCCGTGTTTTCCAAAGTCAAAGTCAAGATCAAGTGTTGACTGTTATTGGAATTAAAGATTAATAAAGATTAATTTCATTTTAGTTTCATTTTGATTTTTCGTATTATTTGGAGTAAGTGTTGTATAATTAAACCAAATCGACCGATAATCGAACTGTGAATCAACGACCGATTGTGTGTGATAGGAAGTAACAACGCAATAAAGCTAGTCAATCAATAATCAAGCTAATCAAATCAATCATCAAACTCAAGTGTGGGGATTTTAGTACTTTTTATACGTGTGTATGTGTGCCTTATGTGTTATTTGTGCATGTTTACTTTTATGTTAAAGTGTGTGGTGAATCAATCAAATCAATCAAGACTCGAAGGTGAATCAAACTCAATCGAGACCGACTTTGGAAACAAGTTGTAAGGATGCTTGTATGTTAGATATAGTAGTTAGGACTAAAAGTAATTTGATTAGGAATTCTATCATTCTCAAATTATCGTTCATCGAACTCGAAATATCGAAAATCGTCGCGAAACACTCAAAATCAGGCAAGCCGTTCGAACAGGGCAACCTGATCGAACAGGCCAGCCGTTCGAACAGGGCAACCTGATCGAACAGGCTAGCCGATCGAACAGGGCAACCTGATCGAACAGGCTAGCCGATCGAACAGGACTGTTCGATCGGACAGCTGCTCGATCAGGAATGCTGCTCGATCAGCTGACCTTTCCTCTTTTGGAAGCCTATAAATAGGGCTGTCCTTGTCAAGCTTTCCACTTTTGGAAAAGCTCTGACCGACCAGCCACTTTTTCTCACTAAATCCAAGATTTCTCTCAAACCGGTAAGTATTTCACCCCAATCTCTGTACGTTTTTGTTCATTAATCGATTCTCCATCTTTCTATCTTTCAAAATCCGATTTTCATCCATGAAATCACCAAGATCTAGGTGTTCTTGAGTGATGTCATCATGGTGTTCTTGGTGTTCATCAAGAACTTCATGTTCTTGACTTCATTCAACCATGAATAAGCTAGATCTGACCGATTTCTACATCAATAACCTAAAATCTTCCATAGATCTTAACATTTCACGGTGGAAAAGGATTGGAAGATGGGTTTTCATCTATCTTTCAACTCTTTTACACTCAAGAAGGTGAAAACGAGACTTGAACCGATTTACAAATCAACCTAAACAAACACATGGTTCAAGATTCGAATTCTACCAAGAGATATACCGATTCCGGGTTAAACTTAAACTTGGGTTCCAAACCGTCTCTGACCGAGTCTGGGTGATTCCTGCTCAAGTCAGTAGGCTAAATAGGGACTTCAGTTTTGTGATTCAACTCGTAGTCAAAATATCTCTAAAACACCAACAAACAACGGGAATAACCAAGTGTTAGGTGATAAGTTAACCAAATCGAGAAGCTGGCCGAACGGCTAGGCTGTTCGATCGAACAGCCCAACCGAACGACTATGCCAGCCGATCGACTAGGCTAACCGATCGACCAGCACTTAGACTCACCAACTCACAAAGTGTAGTATTGACGAGGTACTGTTCGATCGGCTACGCCATTCGATTGTAATCATTACTGCTCGGATCATGAGATACTATACTTTAAAAACACTTAGACTTTTCAAAGCATTGGAATGTCACCCGATCGAACATACCAACCGATCGAGTGACATACTTGGAAGCAGCAAAGTGCTAACCGATCGGTTGGGGTAACCGGTCGAACAGCAGTTCGATCGACCAACTTGAGAGGTAGTACAAACCATCATACACAAACACATCCTTCACACCAAAGGAAGAAACAATCCACTTGAAGGAACCAGCCGATCGAGCCAGCCAGCCGATCGAATGGATATTCGAACGGACTTTCAAACCAATCGAACAGCCCACTCGATCGAACTGCTGTCCGATCGATTGGCCTATCCGATCCAGTTTCCCTTTGTTTACTTTTTCCGCGTTACTCATCGTTGTGTTATCGAACTATTCAGGCTAACCTATTCTCAGTGCTCCCTTCAATCCACAATCAATCACTGTGAGTATACTCGATCCCTTTTTGCTTTTAGCACTTTTGGGTGTTACATACGTAAACTATCAAAATCACAATCAACACAACTATTTGAACGCTAACCTATTTGCATGTATTACTTGTCTAAATGATTGCTGTTTATTATGTTTACACGTGGAGTGCTATCTACCTGCTTTAGCAACATAGTACTATAGTTTGGACTCAGCACCCGTTCACACGGGGGTTGCTAAGGACAATTACTTGCATGGATTACGGTGGTAATCATGCATTGCGAACTGTCTCGGACAGTCAACCCGAAGTCGTTGGTATCGATGGTCCCATGTTGATAATTTACGTGCATCGTTTGCCCTTGTGTACGTGCTTGGTTATGCGTAAACTATCCGAACTTTATATGCTATATCAAACTTGTGTACTCACCTTTACATTATATGTATTGACTTTTATTTTAACGTATGTGACAGGTGTTTAAGCTACTAGCGTGCTAGGGAAGCGAGACAATAATAAACTTCTAGGAGTCTGTGTCCGTAGGACGGTGTCCACGTACCTGTTCCAGGGCCATAATTATCTGTAGATCTTGCACTGGCACTTGTAGTCAGTAAGATCCACAGTAGTCGTCTAGAGGTCTTAAAACAATATTTACATTTGGTCTGTAATAATTAAGTATCCGAGTGGTCGGAACAGTTCCCATATTGTTTAGTTGCTTTCTATGATAACTGGTTATTGTTTGGGACACGGTATGGGACGTGTTATATAACTGAATTGTATGATAGTTGTTGTGGAAACTTCTGAACAATCTGTTTCGCTCAGTGCCGCGCCCCGATGATTCCGCCATCGGTTGGGGTGTGACAGATTGGTATCAGAGCCATAACTATAGGGAATTAGGTTAGACACGATCTAGTCCGGATCGCTGTCTTAGAAACCTAGACTATAGTTAGGAACCAAGAGACCAAGTTTATGTGCTTGATTTATGTTGTTTCCTTCTATTCTATCATTACATCCGAACTCCGAGCCAAATTTTGTAATTTGGACAGGATTAGGAGTGAAATCCGCAAATTCCTGCCTGAAAATACAAAAATTTTGCTAATTATTTTGTGTGATTTTTCTATCAAACGGGGGGAAAGTTATACCAAATTCGGGGCTGAAACCCATGGATTGATGAAAACTTCCTCTAAATTTTCTTAAAACAAGGAAGAAATTGCTAAGCTAGGGGTGAAACCCTAACCTTGGCAGTTATTCCGACTTTACTTTATCTCGCCAAGGCAATTGACGGACTCCAACGACTTGAACTCACGAGTATGACCTAGAATGCGCATGCGTAATGCCCAAGAATCGAGGCAGAAACATGTCCCCTAGAGTCGAAAGTGACGACAAGTCAACTGTGAATAGTTAAATTGCCATGGTTAGTCAAAGTCTAGTAGCCGCAGACAATCCCATCTCCGATTTGAGTGTTGCTTTGTTGATTTTATATGATTTACCTGTTTACGTGTTTTAAAATTTGCGGGTTACTCCATTTGCTATCAATCGGCGTGACTTTTGTTGCTATCCTATCTTGATTCAAATCTCTGGAGATGTGATCTAAACGAAACCAGTGTGCTAGGCTACGCTATACGACTAAGTTAGACGATACAATGTGATGCTATCCGATATGCAAAACAAACGATACTCGACAGGTGGATATAGGTTTCTGTTTTCTGACTGCTTCTGTGATAAAATTTCGTACGTGTTTAGGAAATTAAGTGCTCTACTTGCTTAATTGCTTCTGTGCTTGAGTTGCTTCTGTGCTTATGTGTCTTTGTGATTATGTGTTTATGTGTTTACATGTGTTACGTGACGTGAGATGCGACGTGATTCTGAGCTTTAGTAAACTAAGACGTGCGAGATTCGAATTCGTTGTGTTGAGCCCTATGGCGATGTCTATTGCAGACCATGTCGTCATCATCAAGGCCTCGTCAACGTCTTACTCGTCGGGAGAAGAGAGATCGTCGTTTTGCTGCTATCCTCTCTAAAACAGTAGCAAAGGCTGTGAGTGAAGTATTCGAGAACGCAAGCAAGTCATCTGAGGAATCCCGAACCCTCACGCCCAAAGACTCCAACAAAGCTACTTTTAGCTTCAAACAATTCAAGGCATGTGGGCCAAAAGAGTTTACCGGTGAAGATGGCCCTACGGCTCTGTTTCATTGGTTTGACTCTGTGGAAGTTACCCTTCGCCAAAGCGGATGCCCAGATCATCTCCGTACTCTCAATGCTACCGGTGTCTTCCAGTCGCGGGCTTTGGACTGGTGGACCGCAGAAAGGAACAAGCGCGGGAACGACGCTGCATACGAGCTGACATGGAAGGAGTTGAAATCGATCATGATGGACGAATTCTGTCCTCCCCACGAACGCCAAAAGTTGGAGGATGAGTTCTGGAGTATCAAGCAGAAGGAGGGCGACAACGCTGGTCTCACTGCCCGTTTCAAGCAGCTGAGCATTATCTGTCCAGACCAGGTCAAGACTTCTGACATGACCATCAAGAAATACATCCGTGCTCTTCCGGATTGTGTCGCAGATTTTGTTCACGCCGCCAAACCCGCAACGATCGAGGAAACCTACCTACTTGCCGCTGAGATTAACGACAAGCGAGTTAAGGCTGGTGTCTGGGATAAGCCAAACAAGTCTCTGCATCAAGTCACCACAGCATCAACCGACAACCCTACTGCTCAAGCCTCCAAGTCCTCAAGGAGAAGAAAGAAGAAGAGTTGCGCTGCTGCAACCAATGCTACCCCACTTCAGTCAGTACCGCCACAACAACAACAACCACAGCGCACTGCGCCAGTGATCAATGCGCCGCCAGCAAAGCGTGCGTACACCGGCCCCCACCCACTCTGTGCTACATGTTCTTACCATCACCCGGTGGGTGTGGCCTGCCGATTCTGCGCTCACTGTAACGTCTACGGGCATTTCACTGCGAGTTGTCGCTATGGTCCCCGTCAAGCTCAAGCTCAAGCTGCTGTTAACCAGGCTCTACTCTCTGCTCCTCAAGCTCCTCAAGCTCCTCAAGCTGCACAGGCCCCAACAAACAATGTTCGGACCTGCTTTGCATGTGGTGACCCTAACCACTTCGCAAACCGGTGCCCGAACAGGGTGGTGAAACAAGAAGCTCAACAACCCCAGCAACAACAACAACAGCCTCAGCAACAAGCCGCT
Source organism: Helianthus annuus (assembly GCF_002127325.2). NCBI lineage: Eukaryota > Viridiplantae > Streptophyta > Magnoliopsida > Asterales > Asteraceae > Helianthus > Helianthus annuus. Next base: position 163,690,916 of record NC_035440.2, on the reverse strand, counting down.
CACGCCAGAACTTTCAACATCAACGCACGCCAGGCTCAAGCTGACAACAACGTGGTCAATGGTACGTTCCTTGTGAATGGTATATATGCATCATGTTTGTTTGATACTGGAGCCGATAACTGCTTTGTGTCATTTGAATTTGAGAAGCTTTTTAGACGTAAGCGCTCTTATCTTTCGACACCCTTCGAAGTAGAAGTCGCTACCGGAAGAACCATTGCTGTCAATTCTGTGCTCCGTGATTGTACTCTCAAGCTCAACAATCATATATTCCCGATTAATCTCATTCCAATGCAACTCGGGAGTTTCGATGTCATAGTAGGCATGGACTTTCTTCGTGAAAACCATGCTGAAGTTGTGTGTGCTGATAAGATGATTCGTTTTGTGCTAGCTAGTGGTGATGTTCTATGTGTTTATGGTGAAACTACTGCGAAAGATCTCAAGCTCATGTCCTGTCTTCAAGCTCGCAAATATCTCCGCAAGGAATATCGAGCCTTCTTGGCCAACATTGTTGTAGCAGAGACGGACAAGAAAAAGAAAATTGAAGTCAATGATGTTCCTATTGTCCGAGAATTTCCTCAGGTGTTCCCTGATGATCTTCCTGGATTACCTCCAAGTCGTGATATCGACTTTCGAATCGACCTTATTCCAGGAGCCAACCCGGTAGCCAAAGCTCCGTATCGACTCGCTCCATCTGAGATGCGAGAACTCTCGAACCAACTCCAAGAGTTACTTGAAAAAGGCTTCATTCGCCCGAGCACTTCTCCATGGGGCGCGCCAGTCCTTTTTGTCAAGAAGAAGGACGGGTCGTTCCGGATGTGCATCGATTACCGGGAATTGAACAAGCTGACCATCAAGAACCGATACCCCTTACCAAGAATCGATGACCTGTTTGACCAATTACAAGGTGCTCAGTGTTTCTCCAAGATTGATCTACGTTCAGGCTACCATCAGTTGCGGATTCAAGAGGAAGACATCCCCAAAACCGCTTTTCGAACCCGATACGGCCACTACGAATTTGTTGTCATGCCTTTTGGTTTGACCAACGCACCCGCGGTCTTTATGGATCTGATGAATCGCGTGTGTAAACCTTTCTTAGACCGTTTTGTCATTGTATTTATCGACGATGTCCTGATTTATTCCAGATCGAGGGCCGAACATGCGCAGCATTTGCGATTGGTTCTCGAGTTGCTTCAGGGAAACCAACTCTACGCCAAATTCTCCAAGTGTGAGTTCTGGTTGGAGGAGGTTCAGTTTCTGGGTCACATTGTGAATAGTCGGGGTATACACGTTGATCCTGCAAAGATTGAGGCAGTCAAGGGATGGGTTACGCCAAGGAATCCGTCAGAAGTTCGCTCTTTTCTCGGATTAGCTGGTTACTATCGGAGATTCATCGAAGGATTCTCAAGGATTGCTGTACCGCTTACCGCCCTTACTCACAAAGACAAGCCTTTTGTGTGGGGAACCGCACAGGAGACTGCTTTCCAAACCCTCAAACACATGCTGTGCCATGCACCAGTTCTTACACTGCCGGACGGAAGCGATGACTTCGTGGTCTATTGTGATGCTTCAAACCTTGGACTAGGCTGTGTTCTCATGCAACGAGACAAGGTTATAGCTTACGCATCCCGACAGCTCAAAATCCACGAGAAGAACTATACAACCCATGACCTCGAGCTAGGCGCAGTTGTCTTTGCCTTAAAGATTTGGCGACACTACCTGTATGGTACAAAGTGTACGATCTTCACCGATCACAAGAGCCTACAACATATCTTTAACCAGAGGGAACTCAATATGCGTCAACGCCGATGGGTAGAACTTCTCAACGACTACGACTGTGAGATCCGTTATCACCCAGGCAAGGCGAATGTAGTTGCAGACGCCCTCAGCAGAAAGAATTACGTGATAGGTGTTCGAAACATCCAGGCTCAGTATAACCTCGAAGCTCTCATCCGCGAAGCACAACACGCTTGCTTTAACGAGCGTACGTTAAAGAAAGAGCGAATCTATCACGATGGAACTCAGCTTGTGAGCAAAGCCAACGGAATATTCTATTATCTGGACCGAATCTGGGTTCCGAGGAGGACAGATTTGCGAAAGATTATCATGAACGAAGCCCACAAATCCCGATATTCCATTCATCCCGGTGCGGACAAAATGTACCAAGACCTTCGCTACAAGTACTGGTGGCCTGGGATGAAAAGGGATATTGCTCTATATGTTGGTAGCTGTTTAACTTGTGCAAGAGTCAAGGCTGAACACCAAAGACCCTCAGGCTTACTCGAACAACCGCCGATACCCGTATGGAAGTGGGAAAGTATAGCTATGGATTTCATAACTAAGCTTCCGACCACGCCATCAGGTCACGACAGTATTTGGGTTATAGTCGACCGTCTAACCAAATCAGCCCACTTTCTGCCAATACGAGAAGACTATAAGGTGGCCAAACTAGCCCAAATCTACACCGACGAGATCATTAAGAATCATGGTACGCCTCGAGACATCATTTCGGATCGCGATGCTCGGTTTACATCGAGATTGTGGGAAACTTTTCAAGCAGCTCTAGGTACGACGCTGAATTTGAGTACCGCATTCCACCCGCAAACCGACGGGCAGACTGAAAGAACGATTCGTACTATTGAAGACATGCTCCGTGCGTGTGTTATTGATTTTGGTGGTAGTTGGAGCAAACACCTACCGTTGGTCGAATTTTCGTACAATAATAGCTATCACTCCAGCATCGAAATGGCACCTTTCGAAGCCCTGTATGGTAGGAGATGTCGCTCGCCTATTGTATGGCACGAGGTCGGTCATTCACAATTGACTGGGCCCGAGATTCTACAAGAAACGACTGACAAGATCCACCAAATAAGGGAAAATTTGGTAAAGGCCCGGGATAGACAAAAGATGTACGCCGATAAACGACGCAGGCCCCGCAAATTTGCAGTTGGCGACTACGTGCTCCTAAAGGTATCGCCTTGGAAGGGAGTAGTTCGATTCGGCAAGAGAGGGAAACTTGCGCCACGATTTGTTGGACCTTTTAAGATTCTGGAAAGGATCGGTAAAGTTGCCTACAAACTCGAATTACCGGAGGAACTCAGCAATGTCCACCCGACTTTCCATATTTCAAACCTTCGAAAATGCGTAGCCGACCACGACTCTATAATACCACTCGACGATCTTCAGGTCAATGAGACTCTACACTTCGTGGAAAAGCCTGTCGAAATCATGGACCGACAGACCAAGCAACTCAGACGCTCTCGCATTCCTATTGTAAAAGTACGATGGGAAGGCAAACGAGGCGCGGAGTTCACTTGGGAACTCGAAAGTGACATGAAGGCCAAGTACCCGCAGTTATTCAGGTAGATCTGAAGCATCAAATAGGTAAAATCACACGGCGATGTACGGTTCTCGGCCTAATTTCGGGACGAAATTCCCTAAAGGAGGGGAGACTGTAACACCCCGTGTTTTCCAAAGTCAAAGTCAAGATCAAGTGTTGACTGTTATTGGAATTAAAGATTAATAAAGATTAATTTCATTTTAGTTTCATTTTGATTTTTCGTATTATTTGGAGTAAGTGTTGTATAATTAAACCAAATCGACCGATAATCGAACTGTGAATCAACGACCGATTGTGTGTGATAGGAAGTAACAACGCAATAAAGCTAGTCAATCAATAATCAAGCTAATCAAATCAATCATCAAACTCAAGTGTGGGGATTTTAGTACTTTTTATACGTGTGTATGTGTGCCTTATGTGTTATTTGTGCATGTTTACTTTTATGTTAAAGTGTGTGGTGAATCAATCAAATCAATCAAGACTCGAAGGTGAATCAAACTCAATCGAGACCGACTTTGGAAACAAGTTGTAAGGATGCTTGTATGTTAGATATAGTAGTTAGGACTAAAAGTAATTTGATTAGGAATTCTATCATTCTCAAATTATCGTTCATCGAACTCGAAATATCGAAAATCGTCGCGAAACACTCAAAATCAGGCAAGCCGTTCGAACAGGGCAACCTGATCGAACAGGCCAGCCGTTCGAACAGGGCAACCTGATCGAACAGGCTAGCCGATCGAACAGGGCAACCTGATCGAACAGGCTAGCCGATCGAACAGGACTGTTCGATCGGACAGCTGCTCGATCAGGAATGCTGCTCGATCAGCTGACCTTTCCTCTTTTGGAAGCCTATAAATAGGGCTGTCCTTGTCAAGCTTTCCACTTTTGGAAAAGCTCTGACCGACCAGCCACTTTTTCTCACTAAATCCAAGATTTCTCTCAAACCGGTAAGTATTTCACCCCAATCTCTGTACGTTTTTGTTCATTAATCGATTCTCCATCTTTCTATCTTTCAAAATCCGATTTTCATCCATGAAATCACCAAGATCTAGGTGTTCTTGAGTGATGTCATCATGGTGTTCTTGGTGTTCATCAAGAACTTCATGTTCTTGACTTCATTCAACCATGAATAAGCTAGATCTGACCGATTTCTACATCAATAACCTAAAATCTTCCATAGATCTTAACATTTCACGGTGGAAAAGGATTGGAAGATGGGTTTTCATCTATCTTTCAACTCTTTTACACTCAAGAAGGTGAAAACGAGACTTGAACCGATTTACAAATCAACCTAAACAAACACATGGTTCAAGATTCGAATTCTACCAAGAGATATACCGATTCCGGGTTAAACTTAAACTTGGGTTCCAAACCGTCTCTGACCGAGTCTGGGTGATTCCTGCTCAAGTCAGTAGGCTAAATAGGGACTTCAGTTTTGTGATTCAACTCGTAGTCAAAATATCTCTAAAACACCAACAAACAACGGGAATAACCAAGTGTTAGGTGATAAGTTAACCAAATCGAGAAGCTGGCCGAACGGCTAGGCTGTTCGATCGAACAGCCCAACCGAACGACTATGCCAGCCGATCGACTAGGCTAACCGATCGACCAGCACTTAGACTCACCAACTCACAAAGTGTAGTATTGACGAGGTACTGTTCGATCGGCTACGCCATTCGATTGTAATCATTACTGCTCGGATCATGAGATACTATACTTTAAAAACACTTAGACTTTTCAAAGCATTGGAATGTCACCCGATCGAACATACCAACCGATCGAGTGACATACTTGGAAGCAGCAAAGTGCTAACCGATCGGTTGGGGTAACCGGTCGAACAGCAGTTCGATCGACCAACTTGAGAGGTAGTACAAACCATCATACACAAACACATCCTTCACACCAAAGGAAGAAACAATCCACTTGAAGGAACCAGCCGATCGAGCCAGCCAGCCGATCGAATGGATATTCGAACGGACTTTCAAACCAATCGAACAGCCCACTCGATCGAACTGCTGTCCGATCGATTGGCCTATCCGATCCAGTTTCCCTTTGTTTACTTTTTCCGCGTTACTCATCGTTGTGTTATCGAACTATTCAGGCTAACCTATTCTCAGTGCTCCCTTCAATCCACAATCAATCACTGTGAGTATACTCGATCCCTTTTTGCTTTTAGCACTTTTGGGTGTTACATACGTAAACTATCAAAATCACAATCAACACAACTATTTGAACGCTAACCTATTTGCATGTATTACTTGTCTAAATGATTGCTGTTTATTATGTTTACACGTGGAGTGCTATCTACCTGCTTTAGCAACATAGTACTATAGTTTGGACTCAGCACCCGTTCACACGGGGGTTGCTAAGGACAATTACTTGCATGGATTACGGTGGTAATCATGCATTGCGAACTGTCTCGGACAGTCAACCCGAAGTCGTTGGTATCGATGGTCCCATGTTGATAATTTACGTGCATCGTTTGCCCTTGTGTACGTGCTTGGTTATGCGTAAACTATCCGAACTTTATATGCTATATCAAACTTGTGTACTCACCTTTACATTATATGTATTGACTTTTATTTTAACGTATGTGACAGGTGTTTAAGCTACTAGCGTGCTAGGGAAGCGAGACAATAATAAACTTCTAGGAGTCTGTGTCCGTAGGACGGTGTCCACGTACCTGTTCCAGGGCCATAATTATCTGTAGATCTTGCACTGGCACTTGTAGTCAGTAAGATCCACAGTAGTCGTCTAGAGGTCTTAAAACAATATTTACATTTGGTCTGTAATAATTAAGTATCCGAGTGGTCGGAACAGTTCCCATATTGTTTAGTTGCTTTCTATGATAACTGGTTATTGTTTGGGACACGGTATGGGACGTGTTATATAACTGAATTGTATGATAGTTGTTGTGGAAACTTCTGAACAATCTGTTTCGCTCAGTGCCGCGCCCCGATGATTCCGCCATCGGTTGGGGTGTGACAAGTTATCCTTTGGGCTTGTCCCCAGTGATCCTTTGGGATCATCCCCAGTTATCCTTTGGGCATGTCCCCAGCTACTAATTTATCTTTTACATTGGCTTAGTCCCAAGATATGTTCCATTTTTCAGGTTCTCGAAGTTAAACAAATAAGGATCCTTAATCCTTATCGTCCATTAAAGTTTCACTTATGGTTATCTTGATTAAAGGTTAGGATCCTAACTTGGATCCTCAGGTATGATCCCTGACTATTTTGATTATACTAAACAACCCCTACATTTTGACAACTAAAACTATGATCCTTGAAAATTTTCAATGATAGGATATTTGATCTAGGATCATATCCTAAATTTATTAAACATGGTTACTCTAACAAATATGTTTCTAAAAACTGGGAAATAAGAAGATAAATAAAGGATAACAACACGAGATAAGCCAGAAAGATTAGAGTTATATTATTAACAAAAGGATCTTAAACCCTTTCAAAAAGTTGTCAAAATTGCCAACCCACATTTCTACCAGCAAAACGTGGCCCGTCCACATGGGTTGGCAAAGGGTGTCCATTGTCTATGCGGTCTTAGCAGGTGCAGGAAATTAAAGGCGGCAGGATCACAAAGGCTTCATCCCCCAAACAGAGGATCCCTCCACCATTTGCGATCCTACCTATTGTCCAAAGGATCCATGATCCTTAACCCTAAAAACTATTGTTCAAGTACAAACCATAAAATTGTTTCAAAACATCACAACCACTACCAAACTCAAAAAATTGGGCTCCGGCTATGTCTAGAAGTTTCCATCATTGCCCAATCCTGCAACTCAAACCTTCGCTGCACCATCACCACCAGCTCCACCTGCTTCCCCCTGATCCTTACCAGCATCTCCACCTTCAAGCATATGGATATCCTCAGCATCATCATCATCCTCCAACTCTGCCAGCCTAGCCTTCCAACCTTCCACGTCCCATGTGCCTTTGTCAAAAGAAGGATCCTGAGCCTCCGCAGCCATTTGCAGCTGGATCTTATACATGGTTATCGCAGCAGAGACCTTAGCATCCTGGGTGATATCATGCTTCTCGTAGTCAAACTTGATCAATGCTTTGACAGCTTCATCCTTGGTAGCCCGGAGCTCCTTCTCAAGATCAGCTATCTTGAGATCCTTCAGCACACCCATCTGTTGAAGGTCGGCAATTTGGCGATCCTGATTTTCAACGTGGTTAACATAAGTCTCTATTTCAGTAAGTTTCTGCAAAAACAACGAGATATGACGTCAGACACAGGTGATCCTCAAAAACCATCAGGATAACCAACAGGGGCAGTGATCCTAACCTCGTTGACAGAATCAAGAAACTGCTGGCGAATCAGGGGAAATCCTTGAAGATCCTCAGAAGCCTTTCTCTTCTTTCCCTTACCCCTAATAGGAGCTTTAGGGGCAGAAGCAGAGGGACTAGCAGCAGGGGTCTTCCTTCTTGAAGACTTGACATTGGCAAGTTCATCAATCCCGAACTTGGAGGCAGACTTAGCAGGTTTCCCAGCACCTACACAATCAAAACAAGATAAGTTCCCTTACTAACTAAACATTCTTACATATAACTTACTTTTTAATAAGGATACTTACTTGACATAGTGGTAGATGTGGAGGATACTTCTTGTGAATCTTGGATGGTGACTTGAAAACTTCTGGTCTCAGGATCAAGCTTCTTGAAAGCTAAAACTCTCTCTCTTGCAGCAGGAGTTAACTTGAGATGAGTAACGGATATAGCTGAAAAAACACAAAAGACGAAAAAGACATTAGTGATCCTCATTATAAGAGACAAGTCTGATGGTGATCCTTCCAGGATCCTCTATCCTACCATGAGTAGCCCACTCCTTGGGCAGATCCTCCCCGTTAGGGATGGTATCTCTCCTAACAAAGAAGAATCGTCGCTTCCAGTTGGTATCATTTTTTGTGACCTTAAAAACAGGGTGATCCTCTCCAGCTTTCCGTTTCAACAGGTATCGACAGGAACCAAATGTGGTAAGATCATATAACTCGGCCAGCTTCGGCATCCCTAAGTCAATCCCCTCCTGCTCGATGATCCTCTCAAGGGTACACAGAACCCTCCAGATCATCGGCATGGCCTGGATATAGGACATAGCGGTCAGAGAAAAGAAGGACTGGGTGAAGGCTGGAAAAGGATATGAATATCCTATGGTAAACGGAGTTGCAGGAAAGGCCACCCAGGCGTCGGAAACGAAATCACTCAGAGCGGTGGGAGTAAAAGACTTGAAGACGGTATCCGCCGGAAAACAGTGACGGATCCTATCAACATGAGCATCAGTAAAGCAGCACCTCTCTGTAGGAGAGTCTTTGACGATCCCTTGGCTTTTCAAGGGACTGATCTTCTTGTGATCCTTGTGAGGAGAATTTCGGAGCAACATACTCTTGGCAGGATAAAAGCAGAAAAACAGAGCAAGAGAGGGAAGAAAGAGAAGAGAATACCTGATTGATCTTCGGTAGAGATTATAAAGGGAGAATATCTTGAATTTAAATGAAGATTGATCCTAACCCTATCTCCTATTTATAATCATGATTTGCAGGGATGTCACCTCAATGACGTAAAGGTTGCAACGGCTAGTTCGAAATTAACGGCTAGTTATCCGAATTGTTCGTTGCAGATAAGATCAAAGCAAAATATAACTCGTTAATTTACAATAAACTCCTTATATTTTGGGGGCAATTGTTAGGGCTGGATTTTTACAATACATGATCCTCGCATGTGATCCTAACCGGTGATCCTTGTTTCTTTGACAGATAGTGATCCTCAGCAGAGTCCCAGGATCATATTTCACGGACCATCATAGGATCCTCATACTAAAATAGGTCACCTACACTTGTATATATAACACTCTTCCTCATTCGGAAGAACACACAACACAACTCTCACACGCTTAGACACTCGAAACTATAGTGATCCTTGTACTCAGCTCATTATCATCCAAAGTTGTAACTATTTTTCTTATATTGAAGTTTGGTGATCGGTAGTTGCCATCACCCGAGGTTTTTTATGTCGGAGATCATACATTGATCAAGGGTTTTTTCCTCGTATAAATCATTGTGTCTTTGCATATTTCACATTGAAGTGATCCTTTACTTTTTCTACAAACCAAGCATCATACCCCATTTACATAAAGTTTGGTTGCATTATCCTTGTGTGATTTTTGACCAAAACAGTTAGCCAATGTGGTTGTTGTCCAAAAGAAAAACGGAAAGTGGAGGGTATGTGTCGATTTCACTGATCTGAATAAGGCATGCCCCAAGGATCCTTTCCCATTACCCCACATTGACTCCATGGTGGATGCAACGGCGGGGCATGAACTGTTAACCTTTATGGATGCATCATCTGGATTCCAACAAATTCAGATGGAGCCATCTGACCAAGAGGATACGGCCTTTATGACCCCAACCGGTTTATATTGCTATATTGCTATGCCTTTTGGACTAAGAAATGCAGGTGCAACATATCAAAGGCTGGTGAATATGATGTTCAAAGATCAAATTGGACAGACTATGGAAGTGTACATAGACGATATGGTAGTAAAATCAAAGAAAGCTGAGGATCACCTAAGGGACTTGGAGGAAGCATTTGATATCCTTGATAATTATAACATGAAGCTTAATCCTTCGAAATGTCACTTTGGTGTTAAAGCAGGTAAATTTCTAGGATATATGGTAACTCAGAGGGGCATTGAAGCAAGCCCGGAACAAATTAAAGCATTGGTGAATATCAAATCCCCTGCCAATGCTAAGGATGTGCAAAGGCTAACAGGCAGGATAGCAGCTCTAAACAGGTTCATATCAAAATCCTCAGAAAGATGTAAAGAATTTTATGCTATCCTAAGGAAAAACAAGAGATTTGAATGGACTGAAAAGCACGAGAATGCTTTGAAAGCCCTCAAAGAATATATGTCCTCAGCTCCAACATTAATGAAACCCAGAAAAGGAGACGTGTTATCCTTATATCTGGCGGTATCCTCAACCGCTGTAAGTGCAGTCCTTGTTAAGGATCACGAAGGTACACAACATCCTATCTACTATGTAAGTAAAAGTTTACTTGATGCCGAATCCAGGTACTCACACCTTGAAAAACTTATTCTTGCATTAATTATGGCATCTACTAAGCTAAGACATTATTTTGAAACCCATACTATTGTTGTTAGAACTAATTTTCCAATCAAGAATGTCCTCAGGAAACCAGAGATGTCCGGAAGGATGGCTAAGTGGGCAGTAAAGCTTAGTGCCCATGATATAAGATATGAGCCTAGAACAGCCATTAAATCCCAAGCACTAGCAGACTTTGTGGCTGATTTCAGTAGTGATCTACAAAAGGAAGCAGAATTGGAGGTCCAGCAGCTAGATGAAACCAAAGATCCTTGGATACTACACACTGATGGATCCTCAAATGCTAAAGGCACAGGGCTCGGCATACTACTAAAATCGCCACAGGGGGACATAATACCCCACTCCATAGCTTGTGAGTTCCAAGCAACTATCAATGAGGCTGAATATGAAGCCTTAATTGCTGGCTTGCAAATTGCTAAGGATATGGGGATCAGATATCTTAAAGTATACGTAGACTCATTACTGATCACTAATCACTTTAATGGATCCTATGCTGTTAAAGGTGAAAAACTAACCAAATATTTAGAGATAGTCAAAGAATTGGCACTCTCCTTTGTTTCTTTCAGTTTAACACAGGTACCAAGGGAGGAAAATACAGAAGCTGACGCATTGGCCAATCTAGGATCATCCTTGAAGATCCCAGAGGATATAAGTATCCCCATCATCCATATCCTGGCCCCTGCTATTGAAAATCAGGTGGCCATGGAAATAGAAGAGGATACTGCAGTGATTCCTAGTGAGGAAACTCAATCTCACTCAGGATCATGGATCTCACCAATCATGAGATACTTACAACACGGGGAGATTCCTATGGGAGAAAATCCTAGAGCTTTCAGGATTAAGGTATCTCAATTCACAATCTTAAACAATGTATTATATAAACGATCTCTTGCAGGACCATATTTAAGATGTATCGAGGATCCCGAAATTCAAGAAGTGTTGAGAGACTTCCATGAAGGAGATTGTGGAAACCACACTGGGGGCAGGGCATTGTTCTCAAGGATCCTTAGAACAGGATACTACTGGCCAACTATGAAAAGGGATGCTGTAGAATATGCTAAGAAGTGTGATCCTTGTCAAAGACACGGCAATATCCTTCATCAGCCAGCTGAATTTCTACATCCTATACCATCCTCTTGGCCATTCATGAGATGGGGGATGGATATAGTTGGCAAGCTCCCTAAAGCACCTGGTGGAAAAGTATTTATGCTTGCCATGACCGACTACTTCTCCAAGTGGATAGAAGCTGAAGCTTTTGCTCAAGTCAGAGAAAAGGAAGTTATATCCTTTATTAAGAGAAACATTATAACCAGATTTGGCATTCCCTCTGAAATTGTATGTGATAATGGTTCCCAATTCATTGGGAGCAGAACCACTAACTTTTGTGACAGTTGGGGAATTAAGATGATAACATCAACACCAGTCCATCCACAAGCCAATGGTCAAGCAGAATCATCCAACAAGATCATCATCAACAACCTGAAGAAGAAACTTGGATCCAAGAAGGGGAAATTTGCAGAAGAATTACCTTATGTGCTTTGGGCTGACAGGACAACTCCCAAGAATGCTACTGGTCAAACACCCTTCTCCTTGGTGTTTGGGGCAGAAGCAGTGATCCCAACAGAAATGGTGGTTCCAACTGCTAGAACAAGTACCCGTGATCCTGAAGAGAATGCTGCAAACTTGGCTCAGGATTTGGATACTATTGAAGAAATCAGGGATCTGGCCAGGATAAGGATGGCTAGCTACCAACAAAGAATGGCTGGTGCTTATAACAAAAATGTCAGAATAAGGAAATTCCAAGTGGGGGATATGGTATTGAGAAAAGCATTCCAAAATACCATCAATCCTGCTGACGGGAAATTAGCACCAAAGTGGGAAGGTCCTTACTTGATTGAAGCTGAAGCAGGAAAAGGGGCATATAGATTGCTAACCATGGAAGGGAATTTGTTACCTAGAGCCTGGAATGCTGTTCACTTAAAGAAATATTTCATGTGAACAGGATCCTCCTGGCACATATGATCCCTACATTGAAAGCATCCTCGAAGGATCCCGATAATGTCAATGATCCTTACTCTGGTAAAATCCTAATCCTAAACAATTTCATTTTCTTATTTTTACCTAAGGATAAGGATCATGCATCCTTCATCCTCTTCTCACGAGAATTTAAGTTCTGATAGTCCAGGTATCCTCAGCATATCATTAAGAATCTTCAAAAGCATCTCAGATCCTTGGGTTCAACCCCAGTTATCCTTGGGCTTGTCCCCAGTTTTCGCCTGTAGCGCACGATGATCCTGGTATAGTTCACGTCTTTGGGACCAGTACCCACTTTAGGGGCTGACAACCTCATCATACTGGCTATATCTAGGATCCTACGTATAATGGTAGACGTACCATACATCCGTTCCTAAGGTTTCTAACGTTTTCACGTTAGCTAAGGTTTTGACATTTTCATGTCACCAAGTTTGGATAGTCGCCAGTAAGGGCCATACTCCAGTTTACATACGATCCTTTGGGCTTGTCCCCAGTTATCCTTTGGGCTTGTCCCCAGTGATCCTTTGGGCTTGTCCCCAGTTATCCTTTGGGCTTGTCCCCAGTTATCCTTTGGGCATGTCCCCAGTTACTAACTTATCTTTTATATTGGCTTAGTCCCAAGTTATATTCCATTTTTTCAGGTTTTCGAAGTTAAACAATTAAGGATCCTTAATCCTTATTATCCATTAAAGTTTTACTTATGGTTATCCTGATTAAAGGTTAGGACCCTAACTTGGATCCTCAGGTATGATCCTTAACTATTTTTAATTTCATTCATTATTCATTTGAATAACCCTTAGACCTTGTCAACTGAACCTATGATTCTTAAAATAGACTACCTTGAAAACTTTCGATTATAGGATATTTGATCCAGGATCATATCCTAAAATTCTTGAACATAATTTGCTTAACTTTTCTTACTCAAATAAATACATTTCTAAACAAGCAGAAAATAAGAGGATAAGCAAAGGATAACAACACGAGATAAGCCAAAAAGATTAGAGTTATTTTATTAACAAAAGGATTTTAAACCCTTCAGAGTTGTCAAAATTGCCAACCCACGTTTCTACCAGCAAAACGTGGCCCGTCCACATGGGTTGGCAAAGGGTGTCCATTGTTTGTGCGGTCATAGCATGCAGGTAAATAAAAGCGGCAGGATCACAAAGGCTTCATCCCCCAAACAGAGGATCCCTCCACCGTTTGCAATCCTACCTATTGTCCAAAGGATCCAGAATCCTTAACCCTAAAAACTATTGTTTAAGTTACAGACCATAAATTGTTTCAAAACATCCACAACCACAAAAACCACTACCAAATTCAAAAATTGGGCTCCGGCCAAGTCTCGAAATTTCCATCATCGCCCAATCCTGCAGCTCAAACCTTCGCTGCTCCATCACCACCAGCTCCACTTGCTTCCCCCTGATGCTTTCCAGCATCACCACCTTCAAGCAATGGGATCTCCTCGGCTTCATCATCATCCTCCAACTCTGCTAACCTTGCCTTCCAGCCCTCCACATCCCATGTGCTCTTGTCAAAGGCAGGATCCTGAGCCTCCGCAGCCATCTGCAATTGGATCTTATACATAGCTATTGCGGCAGCGACCTTGGCATCCTGGGTGATCTCCTGCTTCTCACAATCCATGTTGATCAGCATTTGAGCAGCTTCATCCTTGGTAGCCCGGAGTTCCTTCTCAAGATCAGCTATCTTGAGATCCTTCAGCACGCCCATTTGTTGGAGGTCGGCGATTTGGCGGTCCTGATCCTCAACATGGCCAAGGTAGGTTTCTATTTCAGCAAGTTTCTGCAGAAAGGGAAAAAGGTAAGTTCAGGACCAGGTGATCCTCAAACAAGCAGGATATACGAGCAGAATACACAAGCAAGAGCAATGATCCTTACTTCATTAACATAATCAAGAAACTGTTGGCGGAGCAGGGGAAATCCTTGAAGATCCTCAGAAGCCTTTCTCTTCTTTCCCTTACCCCTGACAGGTGCTTTAGGGGCTGAAGCAGATGGACTAGCAGCAGGGGTTGTGACACCCCGTTGAAACACGCTAGCTTGGCAGTGGCTGCCTTAACTTTCGGGACGAAAGTTCTTAAAACTTGGGGATAATGTGACACTCTAGGTTTTTTTCCGAACGAACACCTTGTAATATTTTGTGTATATATTTGTTACTAAATGGAAACGTGACTTTTACATGATATGTGATGTATGTATGTATTATATATATATATATGCGACCCGAGACCACGACTCGCAACCACTCGGTTGCGAGTAGGCCACTCGGTCTCGAGTGGGCCTCATGAGCCGAAACCATTTGGGCCGAAACCCCCAAGCCCAACCGATGACCCCTTGTATAAATCCCAACCTTTTCCCCACTTGCTTCATTTTGTTGCACAAACACACCCACACTTCTTCTATTCTCTCCCACTAGAAAACCCTTTACTAGCACCACTTTCCTTCTCCAAAATCTCGGTTCAAGCAAGGATCTCGGACAAGAACTCGGTCAAGATCATCACTCGGACACTCCATCTTCTCGATTCCTTTCTCTTTGTTTTCGGCTCATTCTTCTTCCTCACAACCGGTTAGTGTTAACTTTATGTATAAAAGATTTGTGAAATGTTTATGAACTAGAAATGCTTGGTTAGTGATATTATGCATGATCTTTAGGATGGTTTGTGAGGTTTGCCTATATATGAAAATCTTTATGTATGAAAGCATGATAATATGTTTACATGGCTAAAAGAATAATGATTTAGGAATGATTATGCCAACCAAAGGTTACAAAATGTATGTTTTGTTGTTCTTGCTTATTGACCTTGTTAAAATATGTGATTTTTGGTTCAAAAATGTGTGATTATGTTGGCATGAAAACCCTAGAAAAATGATGAACATTGGATGAACTTGTTGAATGTGGTTTGAAGATTTCAAAAATGGCAAAGTTTGATCTAAGTTTACTAATGTTCAGATTAGGCAAAGTTGTTTGTGAAACCTCATTGGCTGTTGCCCGATTTGGGCCTGATTACTTGGTACAAATTGGACTGTTGTATCTGCATCATCACGTGTACATGAAAGGGACAGCTTCCGACTCGCAACCACGGCATTACGACTCGAGACCACGCCGTTGCGACTCGCAACCAAAGCGTGACAACTCGAAACCACACGATGCGACTCGAGACTACGACGGTTGCGACTCGCAACCACAACGTGATAACTCGAGACCCCGGTTGCGACTCGCAACCACAGCGTGACAAGCCGAGACCTCCTGGTTGCGACTCGAGACCATCTGGTTGCGACTGGGCTGTCCACTTTGGTTATTGGGCCATTATGTGTATCATGGGCTATCTGTTAAATGGACTATGTGTTGCTGTGTTCTGTTTGAATGTGTGAATGTTAGGGCCGGCCCAATAACCCCATGACTGTCTATTTCGTTTTGCGTGCAATGTGTTAGTTATGTGTAAGTTTTTACGTGATTGCTTGTACGCCAAACCTGACCTATACCGGTAACCATGTTAGGACGTGGTGACCAGCGTGTTTGACCAAGTAACCTAAATCTACCGAGCAACCCAAGGTGAGTTCACAACTTAAAAGCATGCGTCCCGGTGGTTTGGGACACGAGACTAAAACAACCCTATCCCCTTGTAAAAGGGGATACCATTCACATTCCTTCCCTAGTTACTGGGAACAAACTTACTTTTCCTTCCCTTGTCATTGGGAAACCTTTGGTTAATTACTGTTTATACGGATTGCAACTAACGGCACTAAACGAAACTCTATCACTCAAGTCCCTACTACATAATACCGATTAGTCGCCGGGGCCAGGCGAACGGGTTATTAGTTGATAGCGCTATTTAGGTGTTTACCAGCCTCACACCGTGCCCTGGTTTGGGATCGGTCGTGAACTAATGTACTCAGGCATCCGTCAATGATGATAGAACATTGACATCGGGGCATCCTGCGGAAACGCAACGGTTACCTAGTGTTCGGTATTGGAAAAACAGTTTAGTCGCTAACTTTTGGGGTAGCTCCCCATGGCATGTATAAACGGATAAATTAACTGGTGAAACAAGTTTTTGGTAATTAAAACTGGACAACTAGTGAACTCACTCAGCATTATTGTTGACCCCTTACTGCATGCTTTGCAGGTAACCCATGACGAAGGAGCTTGCCGCTTGGGAATGAGTAGTGTCTGTCCACCCTTGTGTTGGGTGTTACCTTATTTTGAACTATGAACTTTGCTTAAACTGTCTTACTTATGCTTCCGCTACTTATTACTGTTTGAACTTGAAACCTTAAACTCTGAACTTGATATTTGCTAATCTTATGGTTAGTAAGTATTACTTTTTGTTATTAATTTAACTATTCAGTATAATTGGTGGCTGGATCCTGGTCAGTCACGCCCTCGAAGCGGGTGTTATCCGCAGGTGGATTTTGGGGGTGTGACAGATTGGTATCAGAGCCATTGGTTATAGTGAACTTGGTTTTAAAAAGGGGAAAATCTTTTTGGAGAAAACCAGACTATAACCTGTGACTCGCGACGACACTACACACCAAGTGCAAGGCTCGACACTTTTGACCTCATAGCTCGGACCAGTGTTTACTTGTTTGCTTACCTTATGTTGC
Source organism: Helianthus annuus (assembly GCF_002127325.2). Classification (NCBI taxonomy): domain Eukaryota; kingdom Viridiplantae; phylum Streptophyta; class Magnoliopsida; order Asterales; family Asteraceae; genus Helianthus; species Helianthus annuus. The sequence goes on along the minus strand of NC_035440.2, from coordinate 163,673,787 downwards.
CTGTTATGCTATACGTACTAGTATGCCTAAATTAGATAGATACACCTCTCTCTTCTATCTCATTCTCGCTACGTTACAACATCACACTCATACTGTGTTTTCTGGTTATGAAGACAATGAGTGGACGCAGAAGAGGAAACATCAACATGACACAGGCTCAATTCACTAACCTGCTTAACACGGTGGCTGCAGCTTTCGCAGCTCACCCTATAGGTAAGCTCGTTGTTTTAGGATGTTTAGATCCTACCGTCACGTCGTCTTTTTGCCTCTAAACCTATACGCTTCGCTTCTCACGAACAGGTCAGCATGCACCTGCGCAACCACCCGTGTGTACTTTCAAAACTTTCATGGATTGCAAGCCTCTCCCTTTCAACGGCACTGAGGGTGCCATAGGTCTTCTGCATTGGATTGAGAAAATTGAGGCTGTTTTTGCTGTCTGTGAGTGTCCCCCTGCGAACTGGGTGAAGTTTGCTACTGCTACGCTTGAAGGAAACGCGCTTTCTTGGTGGAAGGCGCAAATTCAGATGTTTGGTTTGGAAACTGCTAATGCTACTGCGTGGGAGGATTTCAAGGACATGATTAAGGAGGAATACTGTCACCGGGATGACATCCACAAGCTTGAGAATGAGTACTATGAGCTCAAGATGGTTGGGTCAGAGATTGAAACTTACACCAAGCTGTCCAATGACTATGCTGCTCTTTGCCCAAACATGTCTCGACCTATGTATCGAAGAATCGAACTGTACATCAAGGGTTTGGCTCCAGAAATTCGAAGCCATGTAACTTCAGCCAACCACACTACCATTCAGCCGATCGTTCGACTTGCTCACAAACTCACTGATCAGGCTGTGGAAGAAGGCAGGTTGCCCAAAAGGATCAGTGCTACTGTCGGAACTTCTAGTGACAGCAAGCGTAAGTGGGAAGGAAGTCAAAGCAAGGATGCTAACCCCACTCAGGCCCCAGCACAGCAAAGGAAAACTGACAACAACAAAGGCACTCAGCAGCAGGGTGGCTACCGGGGAAGCTACCCTAAGTGCAACAAGTGTAACAGACACCACAATGGGGCATGTAACAAGGGCCAGTGTCAGCGATGCTTCAAGACGGGGCACGAAGCCAAGGATTGTAGGAGTCAGTTCCCAGCAAGACAGAATCAGCAACAACCCCAACAGCAGCAGCAGCAGGGAAACAACCGGGCGTGTTTTAAGTGTGGAGCTGAGGGGCACTTTAAGAAGGATTGCCCTGAACTGAATCAGAATCGCAACAACAATCAGGGAACTGGAAACAACAATCAGAACAACAATGCTGGGAATGGTGCTAGAGGAAGGGCTTTTGTGATTGGAGCTGGAGAAGCAAGGAATGACCCCAACGTCGTGGCGGGTAAGTTCCTACTCGATGATCGTTATGTTTCTGTGTTATTTGATTCTGGAGCCGATGCTAGTTATGTGTCCCTACGTATTAGTAAGAAGCTTAAGCGTCCGCTTTCGTTACTAAGTTCTCCTCATATCGTCGAGTTAGCTAATGGTAGAAACATCGAGGCCTCACATGTTATCAAAGGTTGCAAACTAGAGTTGTCTGGTCAGACATTTAGTATCGATCTTTTCCCTGTTACTCTTGGAAGCTTCGACGTCGTTATTGGTATGGATTGGTTATCCAAGCATCGCGCTGAGATCCTCTGTCAAGAGAAAGCAGTTCGTATTCCTCGCCGTTCTGGCAAACCCCTCATTGTACAAGGTGGCAAAGGTGGAGAAATCTCCGGCGTTATCTCGTTCTTGAAAGCCCAGAAGTGTTTACGAAAAGGGCACACCGCTATCTTAGCACTTGTCACCAACACGCAGGAAAAGGAAAAGAGGATTGAAGACTTTCCAGTAGTGCGTGACTACCCCGAGGTATTTCCTGAGGAATTACCTGGACTCCCTCCCCACCGTCAGGTTGAATTTCAAATCGAGCTAGCTCCCGGAGCAGCGCCTATAGCTCGTGCGCCTTATCGACTAGCCCCCGCAGAATTGAAGGAACTCTCTACTCAACTACAGGAACTATTGGATAAAGGATTTATCCGTCCTAGTTCATCACCCTGGGGAGCACCGGTACTCTTTGTTAAGAAGAAGGATGGCACGTTCCGAATGTGCATTGACTATCGCGAGCTGAACAAGGTTACCATCAAGAATCGTTACCCTCTCCCGCGAATCGACGACCTATTCGATCAGTTGCAAGGATCGAGCTACTATTCTAAGATTGACCTGCGATCAGGCTACCATCAGTTAAGGGTCCGTAATGAAGACATCTCCAAAACTGCATTCAGAACTCGTTATGGTCATTATGAATTCCTCGTTATGCCTTTCGGAATGACCAACGCCCCTGCAGTGTTCATGGATCTCATGAACCGAGTATGCAAACCCTACCTCGACAAGTTTGTGATCGTGTTTATAGACGACATCCTGATCTACTCGAAAAGTCAGGAAGAGCATGAACAGCACCTACGCCTTATCCTCGAACTCCTTCGCAATGAGCAACTGTACGCCAAATTCTCGAAATGTGACTTCTGGCTTCGAGAAGTCCATTTCCTTGGGCACGTGGTTAACAAGGATGGAATCCACGTCGACCCTGCAAAGATCAACTCTATAAAGAATTGGCCTACCCCTAAGACTCCGACCGAAGTTCGCCAATTCTTGGGACTAGCAGGATACTATCGAAGATTTATCATGGGATTCTCCAAGATTGCTCAGCCTCTCACGACTCTTACTCAGAAAGGCATGGTTTATAAATGGGGTGAAGCTCAGGAAGCCGCGTTTCAGACACTAAAGGATAACCTCTGTAGCGCTCCTATTCTCTCGTTGCCTGAAGGCACGGACGACTTTGTGGTTTACTGCGATGCATCCATCCATGGGCTCGGTTGTGTGTTAATGCAACGCGACAAGGTTATTGCCTACGCCTCACGACAACTTAAGACGCACGAAAAGAACTACACTACGCACGACTTGGAACTAGGAGCAGTGATCTTTGCGCTTAAGATATGGAGACATTACCTGTACGGTACCAAGTGCACCATTTACACCGATCACAGGAGTCTCGAGCATATTTTCAAGCAAAAGGAATTAAACATGCGACAACGTCGATGGGTCGAACTTCTGAATGATTATGAATGCGCCATTAAGTATCATCCGGGCAAGGCCAATGTCGTGGCAGACGCCCTCAGCCGAAAAGACACTACGCCCAAGCATGTGCGAGCATTGCAACTTACCATCCAGTCTAATCTCCCTACCCAGATCCGAAATGCTCAGATTGAAGCTCTGAAACCGGAAAACATCAGGGCTGAGTCCCTGCGAGGATCGAGGCAGCAACTAGAACAAAAAGAAGACGGCGCCTACTATGTGGCAGGGCGCATTTGGGTCCCACTTTACGGAGATCTACGAGAGCTTGTGATGGACGAAGCCCATAAGTCCCGTTACTCAGTACATCCTGGTTCAGATAAGATGTACCACGACTTAAGGACCACTTACTGGTGGCCTGGCATGAAAGCCCACATAGCAGCTTACGTTAGCAAATGTTTGACCTGTGCAAGAGTCAAAACTGAGTATCAGAAACCAGCAGGTCTCCTCCAGCAACCGGAAATCCCGAAGTGGAAATGGGAGCAAATTTCCATGGATTTTGTTACAGGGCTACCTAGATCTCAACGCGGGAATGATACTATTTGGGTGATAGTAGATCGATTGACTAAGTCTGCACACTTTCTGGCCATTAAGGAAACAGACAAGTTTTCTACCTTAGCAGAAATTTACTTAAAGGAAGTAGTCTCCAGGCACGGGGTACCAACTTCTATTATTTCCGACCGAGACGCTCGTTTTACTTCCGAGTTGTGGCAAGCTATGCACAAATCCTTTGGCTCACGTTTGGACATGAGCACCGCCTATCACCCGCAAACGGATGGGCAGTCCGAACGCACCATCCAAACCCTGGAAGACATGCTTAGAGCATGTGTGATCGATTTTGGCAAGAACTGGGAGAAACATCTACCGCTGGTGGAATTCTCTTACAATAACAGCTACCACACTAGCATTCAGGCGGCACCTTTTGAGGCATTGTACGGTCGTAAATGCCGATCACCTCTTTGCTGGGCGGAAATAGGTGACAGTCAGCTCACAGGCCCAGAACTAGTGGTTGATACAACGGAAAAGATTTCCCAGATAAGGCAACGCATGGCGGCAGCTCGTGACCGTCAGAAAAGCTACGCTGACAAGCGTAGGAAACCGCTAGAATTCCAGGTCGGGGACCGGGTTCTACTTAAAGTCTCACCCTGGAAGGGTGTGGTTCGTTTTGGTAAACGAGGCAAGCTGAATCCACGATATGTTGGACCATTCGAAATTACCGAGAAAATCGGTAAGGTTGCTTATAGATTGAACCTGCCTGCAGAGCTGAGTGCAGTGCACAATGTTTTTCACGTGTCTAATCTAAAGAAGTGCCTGTCAGATGAAACGCTCATAATTCCTTTCAAGGAACTCACTATTGATGAACAGCTACACTTTACTGAGGAACCGATTGAGATCACGGATCGAGAGATCAAAACCCTCAAACGTAGCCAGATACCTCTCGTGCGAGTTCGTTGGAACTCACGACGCGGCCCAGAGTTTACCTGGGAGCGGGAAGACCAGATGAAGTCCAAGTATCCCCAGTTGTTCCCAAACGAAAACCCCAGCACTGAAGCTACAACTGAATTTCGGGACGAAATTCCAAACTAACGGGGGGATGATGTGACACCCCGTTGAAACACGCTAGCTTGGCAGTGGCTGCCTTAACTTTCGGGACGAAAGTTCTTAAAACTTGGGGATAATGTGACACTCTAGGTTTTTTTCCGAACGAACACCTTGTAATATTTTGTGTATATATTTGTTATTAAATGGAAACGTGACTTTTACATGATATGTGATGTATGTATGTATTATATATATATATGCGACCCGAGACCACGACTCGCAACCACTCGGTTGCGAGTAGGCCACTCGGTCTCGAGTGGGCCTCATGAGCCGAAACCATTTGGGCCGAAACCCCCAAGCCCAACCGATGACCCCTTGTATAAATCCCAACCTTTTCCCCACTTGCTTCATTTTGTTGCACAAACACACCCACACTTCTTCTATTCTCTCCCACTAGAAAACCCTTTACTAGCACCACTTTCCTTCTCCAAAATCTCGGTTCAAGCAAGGATCTCGGACAAGAACTCGGTCAAGATCATCACTCGGACACTCCATCTTCTCGATTCCTTTCTCTTTGTTTTCGGCTCATTCTTCTTCCTCACAACCGATTAGTGTTAACTTTATGTATAAAAGATTTGTGAAATGTTTATGAACTAGAAATGCTTGGTTAGTGATATTATGCATGATCTTTAGGATGGTTTGTGAGGTTTGCCTATATATGAAAATCTTTATGTATGAAAGCATGATAATATGTTTACATGGCTAAAAGAATAATGATTTAGGAATGATTATGCCAACCAAAGGTTACAAAATGTATGTTTTGTTGTTCTTGCTTATTGACCTTGTTAAAATATGTGATTTTTGGTTCAAAAATGTGTGATTATGTTGGCATGAAAACCCTAGAAAAATGATGAACATTGGATGAACTTGTTGAATGTGGTTTGAAGATTTCAAAAATGGCAAAGTTTGATCTAAGTTTACTAATGTTCAGATTAGGCAAAGTTGTTTGTGAAACCTCATTGGCTGTTGCCCGATTTGGGCCTGATTACTTGGTACAAATTGGACTGTTGTATCTGCATCATCACGTGTACATGAAAGGGACAGCTTCCGACTCGCAACCACGGCATTACGACTCGAGACCACGCCGTTGCGACTCGCAACCAAAGCGTGACAACTCGAAACCACACGATGCGACTCGAGACTACAACGGTTGCGACTCGCAACCACAACGTGATAACTCGAGACCCCGGTTGCGACTCGCAACCACAGCGTGACAAGCCGAGACCTCCTGGTTGCGACTCGAGACCATCTGGTTGCGACTGGGCTGTCCACTTTGGTTATTGGGCCATTATGTGTATCATGGGCTATCTGTTAAATGGACTATGTGTTGCTGTGTTCTGTTTGAATGTGTGAATGTTAGGGCCGGCCCAATAACCCCATGACTGTCTATTTCGTTTTGCGTGCAATGTGTTAGTTATGTGTAAGTTTTTACGTGATTGCTTGTACGCCAAACCTGACCTATACCGGTAACCATGTTAGGACGTGGTGACCAGCGTGTTTGACCAAGTAACCTAAATCTACCGAGCAACCCAAGGTGAGTTCACAACTTAAAAGCATGCGTCCCGGTGGTTTGGGACACGAGACTAAAACAACCCTATCCCCTTGTAAAAGGGGATACCATTCACATTCCTTCCCTAGTTACTGGGAACAAACTTACTTTTCCTTCCCTTGTCATTGGGAAACCTTTGGTTAATTACTGTTTATACGGATTGCAACTAACGGCACTAAACGAAACTCTATCACTCAAGTCCCTACTACATAATACCGATTAGTCGCCGGGGCCAGGCGAACGGGTTATTAGTTGATAGCGCTATTTAGGTGTTTACCAGCCTCACACCGTGCCCTGGTTTGGGATCGGTCGTGAACTAATGTACTCAGGCATCCGTCAATGATGATAGAACATTGACATCGGGGCATCCTGCGGAAACGCAACGGTTACCTAGTGTTCGGTATTGGAAAAACAGTTTAGTCGCTAACTTTTGGGGTAGCTCCCCATGGCATGTATAAACGGATAAATTAACTGGTGAAACAAGTTTTTGGTAATTAAAACTGGACAACTAGTGAACTCACTCAGCATTATTGTTGACCCCTTACTGCATGCTTTGCAGGTAACCCATGACGAAGGAGCTTGCCGCTTGGGAATGAGTAGTGTCTGTCCACCCTTGTGTTGGGTGTTACCTTATTTTGAACTATGAACTTTGCTTAAACTGTCTTACTTATGCTTCCGCTACTTATTACTGTTTGAACTTGAAACCTTAAACTCTGAACTTGATATTTGCTAATCTTATGGTTAGTAAGTATTACTTTTTGTTATTAATTTAACTATTCAGTATAATTGGTGGCTGGATCCTGGTCAGTCACGCCCTCGAAGCGGGTGTTATCCGCAGGTGGATTTTGGGGGTGTGACAGGGGTCTTCTTCCTTGTAGACTTGACATTAGCAAGATCATCAATACCAAACTTGGAGGCAGACTTGACAGATTTCACAGCGCCTACACAATCAAAATAAGATAAGTACTCTAACTAATTTAAAAATCTTACATAGAACTACTTTTTAAATGAGGATACTTACTTGACATTGTGGCAGATGCGGAAGATACTTCCTGTGAATCTTGAATGGCAACTTGAAAACTTCTGGTCTCAGGATCAAGCTTTTTGAAGGCTAGAACTCTCTCTCTTGCAGCAGGAGTCAACTTGAGATGAGCAACAGATATGGCTGCACAAAAAAGAAAATATTAGTGATCCTCATCCTAAGGAGCAAACCTTATGGTGATCCTTCCAGGATCCTCTATCCTACCATGAGTAGCCCACTCCTTGGGCAGATCCTTCCCATTAGGGATGGTATCCCTCCTAACGAAGAAAAATCGTCGCTTCCAATTCGTGTCATTCTTGGTGACCTTAAGAACAGGGTGATCCTCCCCAGCTTTCCGTTTGAACAAATATCGGCAGGATCCAAACGTTGTGAGATCGTACATCTCAGACAGCTCCGCCATTCCTAGGTCGATCCCTTCTTGCTCAATGATCCTTTCAAGGGTATACAAAACCCTCCAGATCATCGGCATGGCTTGGATGTAAGATATGCCGGTCAGGGAAAAGAAAGATTGGGTGAAAGCTGGAAAGGGATACGTATAGCCTATGGTGAACGGAGTAACAGGAAAAGCTACCCAAGTATCGGAGACAAAGTCACTTAAAGCAGTGGGAGTGAAAGATTTAAAGATAGCATTCGCCGGAAAACAATGACGAATTCTATCAATATGAACATCGGTGAAACAACACCTCTCATGGGGAGAATCCTTGATGATCCCTTAACCCTTCAAGGGACTGTTCTTTTTAGGATCCTTATGAGGGGAGTTGCGTAGCAGCATGCTTGCAGAATGTTGAAGAAAAACAAAGAAGCAGAAAAACAGAGTAAGAGAAGGAAGAAGGAAGAAGAGAGATACCTGATTGATCTTCGGACGAGATTATAAAGGGAGTTTCTTTGATTTTAAATGCGAATTGATCCTATCTCTATCTCCTATTTATAATGATGATCTGCAGGGCTGTCACTTCTGTGACGTAAGAATCACAACGGCTAGTCCGACTCCAACGGCTAGTTATCCGATTAGCTCGTTGCAGATAAGATCAAGCAAAATATAACTCATTTATTTACAATATCACTCCTTATATTTTGGGGGCAATTGTTAGGACTGGATTTTTATAACACATGATCCTTACATGTGATCCTAACCGGTGATCCTTGTTTCTTTGGCAGATAGTGATCCTCAGCAGAGTTCCAGGATCAGGATCACGGACCATCATAGGGATCCTCATGCTAACAGTTGTTTTCATTGAATTTAATGTTATCTTGCAGGAATGTCTAGCAGGATCCGCTCTTAGCATCGCAAACAAGGGACGCGTCTTTACAACTTTGGCATATGCTTAATCAGAGATGAACGTTGTAGAGGATATGGAAACTCGGCATGATTTAAGGGCGATAATTTAGGCTAGATTTACTTTTATTTCTAAAGGGGTAATGAGCTGATTGTTAGTCTACTTACCTAAAATAGGTCACTCACACTTGTATATATAACACTCTTCCCCATTCGGAAGACACACAACACATTTCTCACACGCTTAGACACTCGATACTATAGTGATCCTTGTACTCAGCTCATTATCATCCGAAGTTGTAACCATTTTTTGTTATATTGAAGTTTGGTGATCGGTAGTTGCCATCACCCGATGTTTTTTATGCCGGAGATCATTCATTGATCAATGGCTTTTTCCTCGTATAAATCCTTGTGTCGCTTGCATATTTCTCACTAAAGTGATCCTTTACTTTTTCAACAAACCAAGCATCATTCCCCATTTACCTAGAGTTTGGTTGCATTATCCTTGTGTGATTTTTGACCAAAACAGAACTCTTTACACCTTTCTGAGGATTTGGATATAAATCTGTTTAGAGCTGCTATCCTGCCTGTTAGCCTTTGCACATCCTTAGCGTTGGCATGGGATTTGATATTTACCAATGCTTTGATTTGTTCCGGGCTTGCTTCAATGCCCCTCTGGGTTACCATATATCCTAAGAATTTACCTGCTTTAACACCAAAGTGACATTTTGAAGGATTAAGCTTCATGTTATAATTATCAAGGATATCAAATGCTTCCTCCAAGTCCCTTAGGTGATCCTCAGCTTTCTTGGATTTTACGACCATATCGTCTATGTATACTTCCATAGTTTGTCCAATCTGATCTTTGAACATCATGTTTACCAGTCTTTGATATGTTGCACCTGCATTCCTTAATCCAAACGGCATAGCAATATAACAATATAAACCGGTTGGTGTCATAAAAGCCGTATCCTCTTGGTCAGATGGTTCCATCTGAATTTGTTGAAATCCAGATGATGCATCCATAAAGGTTAACAGTTCATGACCCGCCATTGCATCCACCATGGAGTCAATGTGGGGTAATGGGAAAGGATCCTTGGGACATGCCTTATTCAAATCAGTGAAATCGACACATACCCTCCACTTTCCATTTTTCTTTTGAACAACAACCACATTGGCCAGCCATTTTGGATACTTCACTTCTCTGATCATACCTGCTCGTAGTAATCTTTCTACCACTTCCTGGATAATGGCATTTCTTTCTGGTGCAAACTTCCTCCTTTTTTGATGGATTGGTTTGACTGACCTGTCAATGCCAAGTTTATGAGTGATAATATCCTTAGATATACCTGTCATATCCTCATGTTTCCATGCAAAGGTAGACTTTCTTCTTTTGAGGAAGGATACTATGTCCTCTTTCATTTTGCCAAGGATCCCTGATCCGATATAGATTTTGGATTCAGGATCATCAGGATCCAAGAGGATTTCGTCCACATCCTGCTCTCTTGCCTCCAAGACATTCCTTGGAGGATACTGTAATTGCTATTGCTCCCTTGACTTCGAGGCTAGTTTCATTGATGAGGTGTAGCAATCCTTAGCCTCCTGCTGATCACTGTCGATTTTGATTATCCCCCATGGGCTAGGGAGCTTCACACATTGATGGTAGGTGGATGGGACTGCCTTCATATCATGTATCCAGGGCCTGCCAAGGATAACATTACAACAAGACAAACAGTCAATAACACAAAATTTTTGATAATTATGTAATCCTTCCACATAAATTGGGAGTTTGATGTTCCCCAGGGTTTTCTTAATTTCGCCACTGAATCCCACAAGCACGGAGGATCTTGGAGTGATATCTGATTCAGGGATACCCATCTTCCTCAGAACATCAAGCTGGATAATGTTTACTGAGCTTCCTCCGTCAATAAGGATCCTGCGGACAAAATGGTTAGAAATAAAGAGAGTAATAACTAAACTATCATGATGAGGATCCTGGATGTTAATTCTATCATCCTCATCAAAGGTTATGATTTTTCCTTCCGAGACACTTGATGTTCGAATAGGTCTTTCTCCGTTATCCATTTTAGCTTCCTTTGCATGCCTTTTAGCTGCTGAGAAGGATGTACCACAGATGTCTGATCCTCCAGAAATAAAGTTGATCACTTGTGCATTTGCCGGAGGGGCTGGGGCTTTTTCAGGGATCCTTTCAGGATCCTGGGTCCTTTGCTTTTTTCTTCCCAACAACTCTTTTAAATGCCCCTTGCTTAGCAGATATCCAATTTCCTTTCTTAATGCGATGCATTCTTCTGTTAAATGCCCAAAATCCTCGTGGTATGCACACCACTTTGATTTGTCTTTAGCTGCGGCGGGCTTGTCATTTTTTCTGTGCCATCTGGCTTTTTCTCCTAGATTCTGCATTGCAAGGATTAGTTCATGGTTATCAACGAAAAAACAGTATTCAGAAATCGGAGGATAATCCTCGTCATCCTCTTCTTGGTCAACAACATGCACGTTCTGGTTGTCAGTTCTATTGTAGGATTTGAATTTGTTGCTTTTGAAAGAGGATCCTTGCTTTTCTTGTTTTGAAGATCCCACTTGTCTCTCCTGGATCCTTTTGTCATCCTCTAGCCGGATGAACCTAAGTGCTCGAGTTCTTACTTCGTCTAGGTTCCTGCATGGTGTCATAACAAGATCATCATAGAACAATGAATCCCTAAGCAATCCCATTTTGAAGGCCTCAACAGCTGTGGCCATATCCAAGTTGGGAATGTCTAAGGATTCTTTACTAAATTTGGTTATATAATCCCTTAATGATTCATTATGACCCTGAGTTATCCTATATAAATCACTAGTCAATCGTTCAAATTTTCTACTACAAGAAAATTGGTTATTGACTAAGTTAACTAAATTAGCAAACGAAGTAACAGAGTAAGGGGGAAGACTTAGCAGCCATTTAAGAGCTGATCCAGTAAGAGTGGATCCAAATCCCTTGCATAGGCATGCTTCCTTTAACTTTTCTGGAATTGGATTGATCTCCATCCTCTCCCTGTATTGTGCTATGTGTTCCTTAGGATCTGTTGTACCATCATACAGCTTCATAGTTGGAATATGGAATCTTTTGGGTATCTCAACATCACAAATTGGTGGTGCAAAACGAGATACCTTATGGCTTCCATCTGCAATTTCCGGGATAGGTTTAACTACCCCTGGAACACTTGATACCATATCCTTCAGTTTCTGAAGTTCTCTGGCCATAGCATGGTTGATACCTGTATCCTGCATGAATCCATGGTTAGTGGTAAGAGAATTATTAAAAGTGTTACCTCCCATCGGGTTCAAGTTAGGAACACTGGATATGAATCCGTATTGCTGGGATTCTGGGATAATGGAGGGACCAGTGGAAGCGATGGTCTGTATTGGGATGAAATCTCCTTGATGGACATCTGGACTTCCTGTTTGCAAACTCCTCAAGGATCCTGGCATTGGGAAGGATCCCTGTAATTGGGATGATCCAACAAAGGAGGATCCTTGAACCTGGGATGATCCTGGAACAAAGGAGGATCCTTGAACCTGGGATGATCCTGGAACAAAGGAGGATCCTTGAACCTGGGATGATCCTGGAACAAAGGAGGATCCTTGAACCTGGGATGATCCTGGAACAAAGGAGGATCCTTGAACCTGAGATGATCCTGGAGTCAGGGAGGATCCTCGAAATTGCTGTGCTCTTGAGTAGGCTCCTGGATTCATGAAGGATCCCATATGCTGAGGATAGGATCCTGCCGGCTAGAAATATGAGCCTGATGCCTGAGTCACTATTGCTGAGCCGAGGTGCAATCCTTTTGATCCACCCAGATGTTGAACGTCTGGGACCTCTGATGGCTGAGAAGTAATCATTGGAGTATCAAAATTCAAAGATTTGGGCATCAGTGGGGAATGATCCTCTGCCGTTTTCTTTTGCCTTTTGAGATCTCCGATTTCCTTGAGGATCCTGTCATTAGTTTCATCCTGCTGCTGCATACGATCCTTCATCTGCAAAATCAAAGTAAATATATCACTAGTACTGGGAGCAGAAGAAGTTAGAGCAGAAGAAGATGAAGGTTTAGAGAAAATAGGGGTTGGTCTCTTCTCAGCATTTTTCTGAGATCCAGCTGGTGGTGGAGGCAAAGGTGGAACGCCCTTAGATGAATTGACTGCAGACATCGCTGTGGAGGTATTCTTCGACGATGAAGCCATGCATGTAGGATCGTTTTTGACCCGAATGAGTCGGTCGGAAGAGCTCTAGCTCGTTTCAGAGGCGGAAACTAAGAAACGAACGTGAAAACCAGCTGAAAATACACTTTAATACTCTTTTTCATTGATATGACAGTGTTTACAGCGAGAAACAATACCGGCAGCACTTCGGTACAACTTTCCTGACCGTTACAAATGAACTAGACATGAACCTATTTATACTACAGCCTGTCCGTTTGAAATCATTCAAACGGTTACAGATTCAAACGATGGGGTTACAAACGGCTAAGCTTCAAACGGTTGAACTTTCAAACTGCCATGTCTTTAAACGGACAACATCACAACCGATTGGACCTTTAAATGACATCATTTCATTGGACCATCAATTGGTACACTCTCATTGGACCTTCATATGGCAACATGTAATTGAACCTCCAAGATATTCAAACAGCCACATGATTTTCAAACGGTCAAAGCCTCAAACGGTTGACTAATTCAAACGGCTAGCTTGCATCTCATTGGTTCTTTCAAATGGCAAGCTTTCATTTGACCAAATATCTTTCGTCTTATATGAGATGACACAATGATGATGTAATCATTGTGATGTCATCATCAAAGATGATGACATATGCATGATCAAATCCGTAACGAACCCGAGACTCGATATTAAGACGAAGACGACAGATGACTGCACCAACAGACTCCCCCTCAGATGTTGACGAGTCTTAAGTGTCGAGTCTTCAATGACTTCAGTCTTTATCAGTCCTCTGAGCTTTTCTCTCTCTCTTTCTTCAGACTCCCCTTCTCGATTTGCTGGTATTCCTTTGTTCTTCAGCAACATCTTCAGGATCGTTGTCTGATCTTCACATGTCACAACTTTTCATCTAATTCTTGCAAACACTCTACCTCAAAATAAATTTCTTTCACATACATATTTCAAACATATACCCCTGCACTAACTCAGACTCTCTCTTAGATCATTCACATATGATGAACCATTTGTTGATTTAAACATATATTTACAATTTAGACACACTCCCCCTCACAACAATGTCATCATGTTTAGCACTCGGAATTTTGATAATCAGCTTTCCAACATCAGTTTATCGAAAATCTTTTTGAATTTTTCAAAATTTATGCTAAAACTCACACAGAATCTTTTTGGATTTTTCAATGAAATGAAATGAAATGTAGAGAAAAATTATTTACAAACATATTTTTGTGAGTTCGTGTAAGAGGATCATATCAGTTTATGAGACATGTCACAAACACCGTTAAGCTGATTTCATTTTCAGTTCTAAACAATTTACCTAGATTGTCAGTATATCGGTCCACTGAAATTTTCACACAAAGTTCAACTGATCCGAGATACGATATTAATGTTTTAAGAACTTAAACTTATCCGCGTGTCCCACTACTTGAATATACTCCCGTATCCAGATCCCAATATTCAGTCTTACAGGTGAGTATACCACAGCTGATATCTGTAAGGGGTTAGGTGCGAAACCGTGAGAGCTCAGGTCAGAACTTCCGTTCAGCAGAGAGATGACGGCTCGACTTTTGGTGTGTCCCCTTTAGAGGATCTTTTAATTTCAACAGCAGCGACTATCAATTTTACTGTTTCATCAGCATGCTGAGGGCGGCGCTTATGTTTCAAAGCTTTGCGGAAAGCATTATCCGGGGACTAGGTCAGTACTTCCATACAGCAGAAGTCCCGGGATAATACCCCAGATATCACTGAGCATAAAGACCTAGTATCTCAGAATAATGGACCTTTCAAACAAGATTTCAGGGGTTACCTATATATCCAAGTTTGTGTTAACCCATAGAACAAGCAAGTTTGAAAGTTAGGTTTATATCTCGTTTCAATTTACTAAATGTGCAAAAACCTACTGACACATCCGCAGTAAGATTGTTTATCACTTTTAAACTTTCCAATTCTTTAGCATGTTGTGATAGTCCACTGATGTACTATCATTTCCTCTTTTTCACAACAAAACTCATTTTTGATTTTATCATGTTTTTGGCTTTTTCAAATTTTCTAATGTTTTTGGATTTTCTGAAATTTTCTACTCCCCCTAAAATGCAAACACATTTCAAAGGAAATTTGAAAACAACTAGACTATTTACCCACTTGAAAACATAGAAAACAACACAAACTGTACAGAAACTTGACAACTGATATCGAATCACATCAAATCTCCATTCACTCGGCATAAACAATCAGAACTCCCCCTTTCAACAAACCATTTTCTCATTTAGATTTCAAAACACTTAAGTTTGTTTTAATCAAAATGATTTTTTCCGGAAAATGAGTTTGTGTGTACCACTTTTAAGTTTACCACTTATAAAGCATGGGGATATGGTTCATCATCTTGTTTATCAATCTCATATGAATAATAAATCAAGTACAATTTAATGTCCCTGATTTATCATTTGCAGTTCAGAATCACTGTACCACTTGTAAATGTAAATTCTTCAAGGTATAACCACAAATACCACTTGTAGATCAAAAATACCGCTTGTAGGTTTTGTTGTAGGAATGAAACATCTACAAAAACCTCTTTACCACTTGTCAAAGTATTCAGAAAGATGTCGATTCCTGCTTCTCAATTACCAAACTGGAAGCTCCGGCATAGTCCTTTCACCTGCAAAATTCAAACACTATTCAAAATCTTTCAAACAAACTTTTTAATCACAAGAATAATGCCGATTCCTGATCCACGATATAAACTTGGGATCTCCGGCGTAGTCCTAAGACTATCATGGAAAGCATACATCCATCCAAGTCTTCTCAGACTTGATGGATTTCAACTCTTGAGCAGTAGGGTTGTATGTTGCCTTTTTAGTCGCGTAAAAATCTTTAACCCCCTTTGCCCTCCCACTCAACATTTTCCCAAATATCTTTTTAACATTCCCGTTGAATGTTTTCTCGACATCAAAATCTTTTTTCTCATGATAAAACTGATTTGAAATCTCAGTTTTTCCAACTTTCTTTTTAACTTCCTCAAACTTCAGTGATGGAAACTCTTCATCATTCACTGAAATTTTCTCCTCAACCTGTGGCTCTTCTGGCTTTGTGGAACCAGATTCATCACCGACATTCACATCAACCTTCTTAGCAACCCACATTTGGTTGTCTTTTTCTTTCTTTTTGTAAAAATTCTTCTTCGAACACTCACCAACCTCATATTTTGAATTTTCAAAAATTTTAAGTGTATTGGTTGGTGGTTCAACATCGACAACTTTTTCTTTCAATTTCTGAGAAACTCCCTGTGTTGTTTTTGCATCTTTCGAACAATTCCATGCAATGTGACCAACTTCATTGCATCGGTAACAGGTACGAGTTTCTCTTTGATAACACACTTCAGCTCCATTTTTCTTCTTCTCAGCAAGAAACTCCTGGTTTGACTGTCTCCAGAACGGTTTCTTCTGTTCCTCATCTGAGCTTCCACCTGACACAAATTCTGTTTTTGTTTTAGAATTTTTATCATTTTTATGGTTTTCTGGTGGAACAAAACCTAAACCTTTCTTTTTGTAGCTACGATTTTGGTTAGGTTTCTTTTGAAAACCAGAACCAGAATTGTAACCCTTTTTCTTGTTTAGACGTTGTTGAACTCTTGAAGTGTACTTTTTAGGTTTTTCAGTAAGATTAAAATCTTTTATTTCAGAAATATTGATTTCTGTTATTTTGAAAACCTTTTTGATCATGTCAAAACGAACACTTCTTATTGGAAATTCTTTGTCATAGTATAATTTGTCCGAATCATTTAAAGTGTATGCAACTTCAAATGTTTCATCATCCAAATTAGCTTTCGATAACAAAAATTCTAGACTGTAAGACCGTTTAACCGACGAATTTTGACTGTTGACTGACGAATGTGACCCTCCTGACTCAGATTTTGACTCAGACTCCTCATCAGTATCCAACACCTGATCGACCACCTTTTTAATTAACTCAGATTCATGATCGGTATCAGACGAGGTAAACGTGACATCAATGTTATCTGGTAAAACGTCAGTTGTATCGGTTTTTAACTTTATATTGATTGCTTTCTCAAGTTGCTCCTCGTTTGGTTTCCTAGGAGAATACCCATCCCAAATTGGAGGCGGACACTTGTTATAGCTAACAGTCGATTTCTTACCACAGTCTTTTTTCTTCTTTGGCTTCTCGTCTTGAAAAGCTTCCATACCTGCAACAGTTGGGTAAATACGATCATTGAGATAATCAGAACTAGAATAGCTAAGCAATAACCGCCTAATTCTCTCATTTTTGATTTTTTCAGTTTCCAACTCTTGCTTCCATTTGGCACTTTCTTCGATATAGAAGTTTATCGCCTTCTGCTTTGACATCAAAGTTGCATTCATCATTGTCAGTGCCTGTTCTCTTTCTGAGTTTGTAGTTTGGAGACCAGTTACTGTTTTGTTCAAGACATCATATGATTCTTTCACATAATTGAGGTTGAACAGTAACTGCTCCTTCTTCTTCTCATACTCAGCTATGATGTCGTCTTTTGCTGCACATTCCTTGCAAGCTTCTAAACACTTTTCACAAGGCTTGATGATTTCAACAATCTTCTCAACCTCGATTGTTTTTACAACTTCAATCACCTTTTCAGCTTCAGTCAACTTGTCTTCTTCTTTCTCAACCTCGGTAATCTTTTCAGCAACACTTTCAACATTCTGAACATCATCTTCAGAATCCTTCTGTTGTTCTCTAGCAGCTCTTTTCTCCTTTAGTTTCTCCATCCGTTCTGCAAAATAGAAATGAAAACTTTCAGGAGAAAGATGAGATTTTGCAACATTTATATGTTTTTCTTCCTCATCATCACTGCTACTGTCAACTGGTGATTGATCAAATTGTACAGATTTTTTAGAATCAGCATCTGGTACACCAGAATCAGACGGTGTTTGATCAAATACAACTGCTTTTTCTGAAATAACCTCATTCTGTACACTCTCACATGAACTTTGTAAACTTTCATCGGAGCCTTCTGAAATATCTCCAGATCTTTCTGAAAATTCATCAGTACTTTCTGAATTTTCATCAGATGTAACAGACTTTTCATCCTCACTTGCCACATTCACTCTGATAGACTTCATCCATGTAGCAAACAAATCTGGCTCTCGAACAATCTTGGCAATGAATGCTTTGAACTCTCCTTTTTCATCAACGAACATATCCCAACTAAAGCCTTCTGGTAGTTTCTCATCATCTTGATCGATAATGTGTGCTGCTTTGCCTTCAGATGATATGTAATCATTCCAGCTGAAATCTACCAAACATGCTCTTTTGGGATCTTCAATCTTCCTCCCATGAGCCGTCTGTGGTTCTTGAGATTGACCAACTTGTTGATAGATAGCTTTGCGGTAGTAATCATCTTTCCCGAATGGATTCTGTGCTCCGCTAGCTTCTCTTCCTTTGCACTCCCGCTTGAAATGGCCTTTCTCCCTGCATCGAAAACAAGTAACTTTAGATTTATCAAAACCTAAAGTAGAGACATGTGCATCAAGAAAGTCATTTCTCCCGGTAATGGTTTTGAACTTCTCAGCTCGTCGAAGAACACTAGCAAGACACCATTTGATATCCATGAGTTCCATTTCTTTGGCGTCTATCTGATCGTAATCCTCTTTGGTAAGCATAGGATTTCCGATCCGACCAGCAACAAGACCCTCATAAGATAACAGTACGGAACCAAGAAGTGCCATGTGGTCTTTCGCAGTGTCTTCAGAGAAACTTTGACCTTCTGGAAGGTTAAGAGCTATGTTGCACTGAATCACATATCCATTTCCGGTTTTAGTGCTCTGAGACTGAAAGCTTGTATTTGTCTCTTTTGGATTGACACTCGGAAATGATGAAAACCCGCTGCTACTCTTGTTTGAACTCTGATCAGCTTTCTCAGATGAATCACCAGCACTGAAAGCAGTTTGAATCTTTGGACTTCTTTCAGACTCAATGGTTGGAACACTACCCTGGTAATACATCTTCACATCCTGTTGACCACTCGGACTATTCATCCTCGCGATCTTTTGCTATTCAAGATCCTGACTCTCAATTTTCTCAATAAACTGTGAGATTGTCAATCCATCGTACACACCAGTATTCTTCAAGATCATCAAATACGTTCCCCACTCCTTCTGAGGTAACGCGTCAGCCAATTTATCCACCCACTCTTCACGACCCTTTTCAACACCCAACATCGACAGTGATCGCACCAAGTGACAGTATCTCTCAATCAGCTTTTTAGTATCCTCTCCTGGTAAACTGCTAAACAAATCGAACTCCTTTTTAAGCAACGCTTTCTTGCTTTTGATCATATTCTCGCTTCCCTCAAACTTGACTTTAAGAGCATCCCAGATTGATTTAGCAGTTTTATCATGTTGTAGCAGAATGAATATATCTTCTTTGATCGCCTGCTGCAACAAACTGATCATCATTTTCTCGGCTCTATACATTGCTCGTTCTTGATCAGTGAATTCGGATATTTCTTTTTTAACATGTAATTCAGTTTCAGGCAACACATATTTCTTTAATATACACTCCCATGATCTGAGGTGATTAGCCTGAACCCAGTTTTCAAAGCGATCTTTCCACCCATAATATTCCTCTATACTCATCAATCTCGGGGGTTTCTGAGTAGTTCCCGTCTCGTTTTCTAGATTCATGGCTTGAGCAATCGCAGCTGGTGAAGATGATGTTGCAAATGCGTTGTAGAATTCGGTATCCATGCTTCTGTATTGAAGAGTTTCTCAAACAATCTTCTACACGAATTGATTTTCCTCGTAACACAATAATACCTGACACACAAACAAACAAACAGACAATAATCAGTTTATAGATTTTTCAATTAACAAAATAAAACTGGTACTCGAACTGGTGAATGTTCTGTTTGAACTGAAGGTTGACACACTTGTGCGGATTGAATGATGTGAATAGAGTTTGCCGTCAATACACGCGAACTACTGTGACTCGGATTAAACTCAACCAACCAGACTCACTACGAACAAACTGATGGATTTTCAAATGACTTTGCCCGACTTCCACTCGATCAGATGGACCCTTGAACACTTTGAATTTCAAACCGTGAGATCAGGAGCTTTGACAAGTTGATGTATTGACTTTGACACAATCAATTGAATATGACATGTGCTTAGTAAAACAAATGACAAATGATTGAGATTGGGCTGAAGATTAATGGGCGGTAATGTTGTGCATCAACATGAAAAGATTGGGTCAAATTTAATGCAAGTGGGTCTTTATTTTTAATTTTTTTATCAAACTGCCAATCTTTTTATTTTTTTTATCAACGATTGGGCCAAATGAAATAAATGGGTCGAAGGTAGTGGGTCGGTGACATGAGGCTTCAAATTACCAATGTATGGGCCATGAATGTGATTAGATTTATGTGGGTCAGTGTAACAACTCAACAACTACAACCACTTACCGATTAACAACAACAACAATTTAAATGCTTTAGTGATTAGTCAACAACAACCACCATCACATGGATATGGGCATTTATTGGGCCGATGAATAAAACTTCACAGTGACCAACACATGGGCCTTTTATTAGAAGGCGGCAAGTTTATTATAAAAAAATCTCATTGGGCCACTGTTATGAATGAATAAATGTGATAGGGCCAAACTCTTCACAGTAACCGACAATTCTTAACTATTGACAGGACTTATTGGGCGGTGAACAGGCTTACAAGCATACAACATCAGACAAATGATTAAATGTGTTTTAGACTTCAGCGATTGGGCCTCTAAAACTTAATGGGCGGCAACATTAATAAACTTATCATCACAACAGCAGACAAAGTTTATCATCACATGCATTGGGCCAAATTTTAATATGGAGACATTGAATATGGGCGGTGAAACCAGATTAGGATTGGGCCAATTTAATGAAGTGTGTCGGTGTAACTAAAACTTTGATTGTGCCGATTTAATCAGTAATGAACTTTTATGTTGCCGACAATATCAAAAGATCAATTATTAGAAACTGACAATTTTATATTAGTGTTCACATGCAAATGTTTAATATCTAATTTTATATGATGTCAACAACTCAACTTCACATGCAAACTGACATGTTTTTGAATGACCTGAACACTTTCACGTGACAATATTTCAAACGGTGACACCTTTCAAGCGGTCAGTTTAATTTCAAACGATCGTTCAAACGGTGATAGTTTCAAACGACGATTTCAAACGGTGAGTGACAATTTCAAACGATACGTTGCAAGTTCAAACGATAGGATGTAATTTTCAAACGGAACAGATGATTTTCAAACGATGAAACACACTTTCAAACGGTCAGTCACAGATCTCGTTCAAACGGACATCAATATTCAGACCATTTTGACCAGTTTTACGTCGATTTTTAAGCTGAAACTTTCAAGGCTTTGATAAAATGCACTTTTACACGTTCTGTGAAAGTTATAGCCGATTTTAACCGTGAAAACTAGTAATTTTCGAAAAAGAAGGGTGTAGAAGCAAAAATTTCAGCTGAATTGCATAGAACTCTTCTTCCTGAGCTCTGATACCACTTGTAGGATCGTTTTTGACCCGAATGAGTCGGTCGGAAGAGCTATAGTTCGTTTCAGAGGCGGAAACTAAGAAACGAACGTGAAAACCAGCTGAAAATACACTTTAATACTCTTTTTCATTGATATGACAGTGTTTACAGTGAGAAACAATACCGGAAGCACTTCGGTACAACTTTCCTGACCGTTACAAATGAACTAGACATGAACCTATTTATACTACAGCCTGTCCGTTTGAAATCATTCAAACGGTTACAGATTCAAACGATGGGGTTACAAACGGCTAAGCTTCAAACGGTTGAACTTTCAAACTGCCATGTCTTCAAACGGACAACATCACAACCGATTGGACCTTTATATCACATCATTTCATTGGACCATCAATTGGTACACTCTCATTGGACCTTCATATGGCAACATGTAATTGAACCTCCAAGATATTCAAACAGCCACATGAACTTCAAACGATCAAAGCCTCAAACGGTTGACTAATTCAAACGGCTAGCTTGCATCTCATTGGTTCTTTCAAATGGCAAGCTTTCATTTGACCAAATATCTTTCGTCTTATATGAGATGACACAATGATGATGTAATCATTGTGATGTCATCATCAAAGATGATGACATATGCATGATCAAATCCGTAACGAACCCGAGACTCGATATTAAGACGAAGACGACAGATGACTGCACCAACAATGCAACACTCCGGAATGATTACCAACAGAAAAACTTTCTTATGAATGAAGCACCAATTGCCCCACGGTGGGCGCCAAACTGTTTTGGTCAAAAATCACACAAGGATAATGCAACCAAACTCTTTGTAAACGGGGAATGATGCTTGGTATGATGAACAAAGTAAAGGATCACTAAAATATAAATTGCACAAGTGACACAAGGATTTATACGAGGAAAAAGCCCTTGATCAATGAATGATCTCCGGCATAAAAAACCTCGGGTGATGGCAACTACCGATCACCAAACTTCAATATAACAAACAATGTTTTACAACTTCGGATGGTAACGAGCTAGGTACAAGGATCACTATAGTATCGTATACTAAAGCGTGTGAGAAATGTGTTGTGTCTTCCAAATGCCGAAGAGTGCCCTTTATACAAGTGTGTGTGGTCGTATTTTAGGTAAATCACCCAACTACTAGCTCGTTACCCCTTTAGAAATAGAAGTGAATTTAGCCTAATTAATTGCCCTTGAATTGTGCTGAGTTTCCATATTCTTCATAACGTCCATCTTTGATTATGCATGTGCAAAATTAGCGTGACAGATTCCTTGATTACGTTGCTAAGACCAGGTCCAACTCGTAATTCCTGTAAAATAACATTAAATCCAAAGAGAACAATCGTTAGTATGAGGATCCTTAGGATGTTCAGTGATCCTTATCCTGGAGCTCTTCTGAAGATCATTATCTGCCATAGAAACAAGGATCACTTGTTAGGATACCAAGTAAGGATCATAGGTCAAAAAAATCCAGCCCTAACATTTAGTATAATACTTTTTATTTTCAATCTTTTGCACTTTTTATTTGGTTTTGTATTAATGACTTTAATAACTAGTTGCTTATGTTGAAGGTGATCTTTCCTTATCGTTTATCCGTGGTGTCTTAGCATTATTTTACTGTCTATATAAAATAAAAGATTTTCACCATTCATATCTCCACGGTCTATATGGAGGTATGTTGGCTACCTGGTCGGGGGTTAAGGGAACGGTTTGGTAAGGGTCTTGCCCTTGTTCAGCGTTTAGAGGTCCTGCAAGGGACCTGGGTCAAATTTAGTAGGATCTCCTTCAATGCCCATAGGTATTGGATGGCGGGGATCCAAACTCTTTGACCCCCTCATAAGTTAACTACTATTAATACTATAACCCGGCTATTTAGGACTGTATCCCTGCTGACTCAGACTACTTAGTCGAGGGTAACGTCAACTCCAAAAGCGGGGCCTACCATAATTTGCATTAATAACTTAATTCATTATCTTCCAATAATCCAACCCTTTAGGATTGTATCCTTGCTGACTCAAACTACTGGGTTGAGGGTAATGTCGCCTTCAAAAGAGGGGCCTACTACAATAACTAAGATAATCTCTTAAACAAGTGCAAAAGTGCGAAAATAATCAAAGGTTATACTAATACATGAGTCGGATCCAAGTGATTCATCTTGTCTATCTGTTTTTATTTTTATTTTATTTTTCAGCATTTAGTTAGTTTTCATTTTCTTAGTTTAAAAATCTTTTCTAACTTTTTGATTTGATTAGACGTTGAGGATAAACCGGTACTAAAAGCTCTTGTGTCCTTGGACGACCTCGGTATCTTACTAACACTATACTACGTCCACGATGGGTGCACTTGCCCATATGTGTGTTTACACTACGTGAAAAATGGCCTACGGCCACACTTTTTCCAAAACCGGTCTGCCACACATTTGAATAAATGTGTGGCTAAAGGTCATTTATAATATTTTAAAACACTTTTAGTCACACATTATATTATTAATGTGACTATCGTATAGCAGGTCAAAACTTTTAGCCACGTTTTTCGAAAAAAGTGTGACATTTACTAGCTAGTCTAGCCACAACTTGAAAAGTGTGGCCAAATGCGCCCTAACGCCACGGTCTTTGTATAATTTTTTTAATTTGTGTGACGGAAACACATCTTTTCCAGACCTTTAGTCACACTTTCAAAAAAAAAAATGTGACAATCACTGGCCATAGTAGAAAAGTGTTACCAAATGTTACTAACTGACACAATAGATTTTTAATGATGTGGCTAACAGATATTACATATCGCTACTTACGAATTTATGTGACCAAAGAGTAGTGCTTAGTAGCCACTTGTAAACTTTTATGTGTAGCTAAAGATCATTTATAATCTTTTAATACACTTTTAACCACACATTTGAAAAAATGTAGCCAAATGTAACCAACAGTCATAGTATCCGTTTGCTTTTTTTATTTATGTGACAAAAACACATGAAACATTTAGCCACACTTAAAAAAAAATAGTAACATATATTAGTTATTAGTTATGCTAGAAAAGTGTAGCCAATTGTGATCTACAGCTATACCATTGTTCTTTTTAATGATGTGACTAAAAGCTAATTCATACACTCTCTTATGTGTGGCTGGTCAATGGTCATGGAAAAAAATAAAATATGTGACTATTACTAGTCTGTGGTCACTAAATTGCTTTATGTGACCATACCCCCTCCCCCGTTGGAACCCTAGTTCTTCTTCACCTGTTAGAGAAAATTTTGATAATATATGATTTTCACAGTTCATCAACATCAATTGAATCTCGTCTTCGTTTGGTATGTGATTTACACCCAAATTTTGAGAAAATTAGGTTATAGAAATCTTACAACTGTAATTTCTGGTTATGAATTTAGTTCTGCTCGTATGTCACTACTACAAAATGTGGCAATCGCCACCAAAATTTGTTACTGTCTTTGACGGTAGTAAATTACATAAGAATTTCCAACTAAAACCCCATATAATTCTGGTTATCTCACTCGCTGGTTCTTCTTACCCTCACACCCTGTGACCACACCTACCGATGAAACCCTAACTATCTCTTCTTGACAAATTCGGAGTTCAATCTTAATATGTTTCAACACAGATCTAAGAGACGATTCTGAGAAAACCTAAGAATCTACAGTAACAGATGGTTCCGGTGAACACTCTGTTGTCGAAGTTCTCAAACTGTTAAGTGATTGAATGTATTCATCTTCCAATCGATGAAATGGAAGCTCACTCGCGGAAAATGGAGGTTAGTTACTCGATTGAAAACCTAGATTGCTGAATTTGATTGTTGAATTCAATGATTTTGTGTTTGAAGTTGTTGATTGTTTGATTGTAGACCTAGATCGGTGGATTTTGTGCTTGAATTTGTTGATTTGGTGTTTAAAACTGTTTAATTATTGTTAGGGTTTACAAATTGCAGTTATTAACCGTCAATTTACAATAATTCAGCCTTGTTTGTGGTCTGTGACAGATTCTGATATATATATATACTAGTCGTTTACCCGCGCGATGCGG
Source organism: Helianthus annuus (assembly GCF_002127325.2). Lineage (NCBI taxonomy): Eukaryota > Viridiplantae > Streptophyta > Magnoliopsida > Asterales > Asteraceae > Helianthus > Helianthus annuus. Next base: position 163,648,344 of record NC_035440.2, on the reverse strand, counting down.
CGGGAAACATATCACTTAGGTTGGTGAATTTAGGGCAATGTATGTGGCGGTTCGGTTTTGAGATTTATCGGGTACGATTGTTGTTGTATCATTAAAGCAACTTCTAATTTATAAGGGTAAGACTATGGGTTCATCAGCTCGGTTTTTTATTTATTCGGATTATTCGATTCGGCTTATTCGATTCGGCAAAAACCGGTTAAAAACCGATCCCAACTGGTTATACCGGTTATTGTTTTGAACTTGAAAACCGGTTAGTAATCGAAACCGGTTATTAAAAAAAACCGGTTTTCATTTTGGATGAAAAAAACCGGTTTTTGAAAAAAACCGATTTGTACACCTCTAGGCATACCCCCGTATCATCCCCAAAACATGATTTTGGGACCAAAAATAAGAAACAAAACACCTTTGTCTAGGAGTACATTCACATCTAGCCCTATACAAATTGTGAACAAAACAAACTAACAAACGATGATCACTGAAATTTCGATCCCACACAAGGGCTGTAGAAGGCCGATACATTTGCACAGAAGCAAGCTGGATACCAGTTCCATCTTTGTAGCCCACATCCAAAATAGCCCAATACCTCACGATTTTAGAACCCATTTGGTGGACCCGAACCTGGGCCCATTTCCACGTCCTGATAGCCCAGCCTTGGGCTTCCTGAATAAGCAAAAGAACCAGGCCCGGATGATGTTTATGGGCTCCGGCCTTCAACATAAGCAGCGAAAACCAACCCACCCTGGAGTTTTAGAATCAGCAGCTGTTTTTACCAAAATACCCCTGCAAACATTAAGTAAATTCTACAATAAATCACTACCCCAGAGATGCATGCTTCGAAGATTTTTCCAATCATGATGTTTCCAGATGATCTCGTAGGTCTAAAATCGAGGCGCGAAGTGGCAAGTGCAAAAGCGCACCGCTTTCTTACCTGAGGCGCAGATAATTACATTACTTTTTATATATTTCCTAAAGGTTTCTAGCATCATTTACCCAATATTTAGAGACAAGCAAGCTTCATATATGTTTTAATATGAAAATTACATACATGTACATCCTGAAAAGCATGCTGTACAACAACCTTCTACACAAAAATATGGGGAATACATGAGGCGCGCGCCTCATGGTCAAAATTTGGCCAATAAATCGCGCTGCAGGTGCGCTTTTTGAAAAAAAAAAATTGTATCAATGTTTGATTTGTTTTTTAAATTTGCATATAAACATGTAACGAAGTAAAAATCATACAAATTTAGTGAAAGTACCCCAGGATTAAAAGCACAGTATTGGCGATAATTAGCGGAGGTTCTTTCAATGGATCAACTGTGCTCACAAAGAAATCAACTGCTGCAAGTTCTCAAGGCTCACCATCTCTTTCATACCTAACAAGTTAAAGAAAAAAAAACAATTAATTTATAATTTATTGGATATTGGATATTATTGTTGTTGTTGTTGTTTGTTATTATTATTATGTTATGCTAGTAATATATTACCTTGCAGATAGCTCATCTTTAAATGTAATTCTATTAAATGGAGACCATTTAGGGAACTGATCTAAAACCCATGATATAGCAAAATAGATCTCACAAATAACAAAAGTTAGCCATAACCCGTAGGAGCTTTCAACAGGATTTGTGATTCGGTAATGGAAGAAAAGTCCCAAAATGATTAACCGAAGAATAATCACAGTCCGATAGGGTGCGATTTGGCTTTTCAGAATTGGAATTATTTGTGAAAGTGGCTGCATTGCATTCGGGTCTGCTGGTCTACAAAAACAACGATCGTATGATGATCTGTATAACAAATAAAGAAGCAAAATGAAACAAATAAAGAAGCAACATGAACTAATGGTTTCTTCTATAGCTCATCATATTTTTTTAAGTGTGTCTTTTGGTTTGTAGTATTGATTTTAAGCCTGAAGGTGCTGGTCGTGGCAATTAGGGAACTGCTACTGATGAGATTGCAGTGTAAGTCTCTTTATCGTATATCACTAGTACACACTTGACTATCAAACGCGGTCCATGTTTTTTAGACGCGGCAGGTTAGTAAACCGCGACTAATAACATAAAACTAGACCTGGCAAACGGGTCGGGTCGGGTCATGGTTCAAAACGGGTTCGGGTCGAAACGGGTTCGGGTCAAAACGGGTCAATTAAAAAAAAGGGTTGTTTTGGTTCGGGTCGAAACGGGTTCGGGTCAGAACGGGTTCCGGTCGGAACGGGTTTCGGGTCGGGTCGGGTCGGGTCGGTTAAAAAAATGTTTTTTTAAAGTGATTGTACATCAAGGGGCAGTGTGTATGTATCAAATGTATTAACATAGCGTTGACACGGTCACATGGGAGTTCGCCCAAGCATTGGAACCACACGCCCTCGAGCATATTTCATGGCCCCTAGATATAGCCGAAACGAAATCAAGGTTTGAGAAGCTCAGTGGAATGCCAAACTATTGTGGGGTCATTGAGACCACACATCTAAAGATGCACCTACACAAGTCTGAAGGTGAAACCGGTGTGTGGCTCGACAAGAGTAATAACAACAGTATGAAACTACAGGTGATCGTTGACCCGACAATGCGGTTTGTTGATGTGGTTTCTGGGTTCTCGGGACGTATGACTAAAAACGGTGTCCTTCACCAATCGGAAATGTTACGTTTGGCACAGAAAGGAGAGAAGCTAAACGGGAATAGAGGAGAACTTTCTAAACGAACAACGATTCCTGAATATGTAGTTGGAGAATCGGGTTTTCGGCTACTTCCATGGCTGACGACTCCATACCATGATGCAGGACTGAATGAAGATCAAACTGAATTTAACAAGAGGCATTTAGCAACCAGGTTAGTTTCTAGTCGTGCTTTGAAGAAGTTGCAGCAGCAAGATTGGCTCTAGTGATTGTTTGTACGAGAAGATGAAGAGACAAAAATCGATCAGGTTTAAAATCTAACCGCCGCTCGGTAATTGAGGAAAACCACCGGAGTCGCGTCACCGCCTTCTGGTGTAAAACTCTAACTAGCACCGATCTGCATGCAATCGCAAGCATCGGGACCTCCCGTCTTCTTCGTCCACCCACCTTGATTCGACCTCTGGAGAAAAAACCCTGTACCATGGTTGTCCAATTGCGTGGTTTTCCGCAAGCATCGAGGCCGCCGCCTTGGCTGGCCGGAAGTTTTCCGTCGCCGGTGGCGGAAATCTAACGATTATTCCTCTGCATCTTTGTTTTATTTAACATTATTCATTTGTGTTTTATAACTAAAAAGACCATTAATGTTTTATTTACTTTAGGTTAAACTTACAAAATCTTTATCACTTTTGCATCTGTAATATAAGTTTTGTTATAATGTTGAAGATGATGTGAGTGGACCTATCCCACCCACATGATTATTATAATTGTTAACTAATAAATTTTTATGAAGAAAAAACGTGAATTAATCATGTTGTAAGTATAATATTGAAAGTCAATTGGATTATTAAAACTCCCTCAATGTTGTAAGTATAATATTGAAAGTCAATTGTATAACTAAAACTCCGTCAAAATTGAAATTTGGCTTTACCATATAGTTTTGATTTTTTTAACATACTATACCCCGCTCTTTGTTCCCGCCCCCAATTCCGCTTTCCCTCCCTCAAATAAACAAAACCCTAGTTTTTTATTCTTCAGCCGCATCACATCCAATCCATCGACTCTATTTTCATCTTCATCTTACTTCTCCATCTGATCATCGCATAGAAGATAGAACCCTACCATCGCAGGCTATCAGACCATTGAATACTACCACGTCAAATCGAACTGGGAACCAGGTTAGTGTTTCTTTGCTCAGAAATGATAAAAGGCTACTCATTTGATATTGACACGATTATTAAATGCTGGATATCAGAACGTGATGAAGAGCAATAGATACTTATGTAGGTATCGATTATGACATTTTCTTATATATGTACCATTTGTATAGATTTTGAATTTGAAATTTTCAATGATTTGTGGACAATAATCTGTTAAAGGGTACACATGATCAATTGTGCTAGTAGTCTAGATGCAATAGATACTTATGTAGGTATCGATTTAGCAATTTTCATATTCTGGTATTAACTTACAGTTACCAGCAAGTTTCAGAACCACCCGTAGTGATCATCTGTATATGCATTGTACAATCTGCTCTTTAATCTTTAATCATGATCAATTGTGCTAGTAGTCTGAGATGCTATTCAGGTTACAATACTTGTTTCTAGAGCTAAGCAGTTAATCTCGGCGATATATTGGTGATATATCGCCGATATATCGGTTATCGGACCCTCAATACAATATCAGTTCAAAATCTTAGTTATAATATCGGTAGCGATAATATCGGCGATATATACCGATATATCGCCGATATTTTGTCTTTGTAATATCGGTTATCTTGTCGATAATATCTGTTCGCCCATATTTATTTATTATCTTTAAATGTATGCTTCTTACTTGTTGAATCTAGTCTTTAGTTGCTTCAGATAGAGAGATGCCTTGTATTTTTTTAAGGAAGCGACACAAAGAATTAAACTTGGGGACTCCAATTCATAGGATTAAAATTTTGAAATTTCATATTTACCCAGTTTTAAGTTTATAATTTATCGGAAATATACCCATTAACAATCTTTTTCTGAGGAACGGGTTGAGGCTGGTGAGTAAACGGGTCAGAATGATTAAACGCAGCTGACATTCGAGTTCATTATTATGAGGAAAATGAAGAGCGGGTACGCACGTTGCCTGACTGGGACTGTTAGGTCTACCCCAAACTGACCCGAAACCCGTTCCGACCCGGATCCGTTCTGACCCGAACACATTCCGACCCGAACCCGTTTCGACCCGAACCAAAACAACCATTTTTTTATAATTGACCCGTTTTGACCCATGACCCGACCCGACCCGAACCAACCCGTTTGCTAGGTCTATCGTGAACCTTTGACTGATAAGGTTTGTTTGTTAGAAAAGTGTCTAATAAAGTTTTAAGATATGTTATGTGGTGTTTCTGATATAAATTAATTCTACATTAATCTGTTGCATAGATACTTGATTTTGCACGTCACTTCCCAGAGCTGAAAAGCATGAAAAGTTGTGATTTGTTTTTTGTTTTTTGACGTTTCATTCTCTTCATACACCAGTCACAGGTTTGTATTTTTTTCTATATAACTTTGGTGTTGGATTTTGAAGCTGATGATTTGATTACTGAAATAAGTATCAGTTTCTAATGCTTGGATAAACTGATCACTTTTACTTTTTTTTCCACAACAGGGTCTTTTTTGGTTGTTTTCTTAATTTATCGAGTAATCAGAGTTTCCAAACACTTGAAAAACCGAGCATCTGATGGTTACAACTTACAACCTCAAATAGCTTAACATGTTCAAACACTATCTCCAACAACCTGATTCATTACATTTATCCTAGTATGATTAGTATCACGTGATTAGCTCTAGTTAACATATCCAAACACCACCCTAAAATGCATCAAGAGAGACGATACTGGATCGTCTCTTGCGGATTCAGATGCAAAACATTAGGAAATACACATAACTTTAGCAATGAAAGTGAAAACATTAATATAGATCCAGTTTTGGTTCTCGGTTCTTTTCATGGTGAAACCCGACTTTGACCTATGGACCGGAACCGACCCTATATTTAGGGTAGTGAATTGGTTCTGTATTTTATGTTTGATCGGTTCTCGGGTCGGGTTGGGTAATGGTCGGGTAGGGTCGGGTTTTACCTTTTGCTCACCCTGCTTCGTTGTTTGATATTGTTATGTTTTATAAGTTCGCATACTTATTTTAATATGTTCAAAAGCAAAAACCAGCCAATAGAAGTAAAGGATAAATTGTGGGAGGAAATAACGGTTAATTCTTTTCTCTTAATTATAAATGTATTTTTACATTTTCATGTGACTAACATACAACTTGTATTATATATTGCAGCGTTTTTATGACATTGATGCATGTCGTAGGCGTTTTGTAATGACTCGGCTTGGTGACCTGCTTCGAAATTTTAGAAGAAAAGTGTATGCGGGATACATAGTACCTAACTTAGGTAAACCAAAGAAACTTGCACGAATTCCTAAGAGGTATCGTTCAATGGTTGAGCAAACAGACTGGGACAAGTTTGTAACATATACACAATCAGACGAGTTTAAGGTTTTAATCTTTTATTCTAATGTTCATCATTATTTTATTTTAAATATAATTTTAAACTCTAATGAAATAATTACAAATTTTGTTGTAAGGATGTGTCAAATAAGAGAAAAACAGCACGATCAAAATACGTTTATGAACATCACTTGGGACGAGGAGGGTATGCTTATCTAAGAGACAAACTGGTAACTTCATTTCTTCAATTAAAGTTTTTTTTTTGTGCTTATAATGATTTTTTGTTTGTATGTCTGATGTGTGTGTCCGTTATTTTTGTTGTATATATTACAAGGTACAAAATAACGAACTTTCAGTTGATGAGATCCCCTCTCGTGCTTTAATGTGGAGGAAAGCAAGGGAAAACAAAAACGGAGAATACAAGAATGTTGATGTAAAAGACATGGCTAAAAAAATAGTAAGTTCAACTTTAAACTTTTTTGGTTTATTTTTAATTACTATAATACATGTTTATTTGTTAACAATTTCTACAGATTGACACTGAAACGCAAATTAAAGATGGATCCGTGAACCTTGATCCGGGCACAGATGCACTCACATTAGTATTTGGCAAAGAAAAAGGTGGGTATTTAAAAGGTGTTGGTTATGGAGTGACTTCTAGTAGATATTGGCAGAGTCCTCGAACAAAAGGATCATCAAAAGAACGAATTGCACAACTAGAGTTTCAACTACATAACGAGAGACTTGAGCGTGGGAAAAAAGATGAACAAATTAAGACCCTTTCGATGCAGATGGCAGAAACAAATAACACACTTAATCAAGTTTTAGCTCATCTGGCTGCACAAGGACAAACTTTACAAATATGTTCATTATCTGCAGACAAAATGTCACAAACACAAGTAAGTGACTTATTTTATTAGCAAATTAATACCTTAATAGTTTTCAAATGTTAACCATTGTTAGCTACCATAAATAGCAACCTATTTATATAAATTTACCATGTGCATTACAATTTTAGAAATTTTCCCTGTTTTATCGAATCGTATTATCTGTATTGCTTCCTTGTTACATTTTGTAGGTAAATTCTTTGGATAAACATGATGGATCAAAGCATAAGGCCAATGCTACCGCATCTAAAATAGTGCAAAAAGAAATGGCACCAACGGTAAGTATGATAATTTCATTATTTTTTTTATAATTTCCCATGTAATTATTGATATTTCATAACACATTTATTTGAATTGTAGGTAAAATCTATGAACAATAGTACTGGATCAAAGGACAATACTAATGTTACCACATCTAACATATCAAGTAAAGTAGTGCAAACAGAAGTCACTTCTCATGCTAACACTTCTAAAATGGTGCAAAAAGAAATGATAACGGTAAGTGTTTGACAATTTCGTATTTTTTATAGTTTTTATGTGTGATTGTTGATTTTCTATAACTTAATTAATTCAATGTTTTTAGGAAAATGTGAAAACTAGAAAAAAAGATGTTTTGTCTACGCAAGAGACTTCACTTCTTGGGACATCATCGCAGTTGGAATCACAAGAAAATATACATAATACACATTCAACAAATGTCCTAGAGGTATGTGTTACGAAATACATATTTATATTGATTTTAACCTTAAGATGTTAATATAAAATATTTTTTTTGTAGATCAAGTGTACTCTATATACTATAAATATGAACAACTGTGTGGCTTATGGTACAATTCATTTGTCAACGGGAAAACAAAGCATTCATGGAGTTCCACTACAAGATAATTGCTATAGAGTTTCTATTGATAAAGTTGTAAAAGAAGCAGCATTTTTACCGGTAGAATCATGTGAGGTCAAAACAGTTGGGGATGCACTAAATACTTTTGTTGCTTGGCCAAAATACCTTGTCAAAACTAGCCAAAAGGTTTGTTCTTTATTAATATATGATTAATTACTCTAGCTATTGATATTTGTTTTCTTGTTTTTTGCTACAGATACCAAATCTATCAAGCATTCAAATACAAAACTCTACAACTCAAGTCGCTAAAAAGCAAAAGATATGTTTTACAACGCTAGATGGCATCAAAAAACAGGGAGCAAGAAGAACAAGAAAAACACTTTAAACGAGTACTTATTTTATGTTTACAATCATTTCCTTTTGCAACATTTGTAGACAGTTTTTGATTAGAAGTTTAGTTTTTGGTATTATTGTGCACAGATTTTGGTTTATTAATTTTAATATTATTTGGTTTTAGATTTTCTCATGTTTATTATTGTTTTTTATTATTTGGATATACATGTGTGGCTAAAGGTTAGCCATAAGCCACACTTAAAAGCACAAAAGTTCATGTGGCTTTACATAAACATTAGCCACACCATTGTCATTTTATCTTTTGTGTCACAAAATCATAGTAAACGTTATGTAAAAACAAATTATGTGTGACCAAAGATTAAACAATAGTCACATAGTAAAATTACAAATTTTCATGTGGCTTTACATAATTACTAGTCACATCATCGTCACTTTGTTTATTTTGCCCTGACGAAATGTTAGCAATTGTCATGGGTAAAAAAGATTATGTGTGACCAAAGGTTAGACAATTGTCACATTTAAAATTACAAAATTTCATGTGGCTTTGCTTGATCATTAGTCACACCATCGCCATTGTGTTTATTTTGGTGTGACGAAATATTAGCAAAAGCCATGGGTAAAAAATATTATGTGTGACTAAAGATTACACAATAGCCACACTTAGAAAGAAAAAAAATTTCATGTGGCCTTACATAACTTTTAGCCACACCATCCTTATTTTGATTTTTTTATGTGACAGAATGATAGCATCTGTAATGCACAAAATGAATTTGTGTGGCCAAAGGTTAGATGATAGCCACACATAAAATCATAAAGTTTTATGTGGCATTACATAATCATTAGCCACATTATCCTTACTTTATGTGACGAAATGATAGCAAATGTCATAAGAAAGTAAATTATAAGTGACCAAATGTTAGCCATTGCCACACTTAAAACCACAAAAATTCATGTAGCTTTACATAAACATTAGCCACGCTATCATCACTTTATTACTTTTGTGTGACGGAATAATAACATATGTCATGTGAAAAAAAATGTGTGACCAAAGGTTAAACAATAGTCACACTTAAAATCACAAAATTTTATGTGTGACTAAAGGTTAGACAATGGTCACATATAAAATTACAAAGTTGTTTTTAGTGTCTAGAAATATTTTTTAGCCATAGTTATAGTAAACAGATGTGACTAAATAATAAAACGGTCACACTTACAGTGAGTTCATGTGGCCGTTACAAACATTTAGTCTTACTTAATAAATGGAATGCTTAATTACAACAACTCTTTTTGCCACATTTTTTTTAATTGATGTGGCTAAAACAAACTTTTAAGTGACTATATAATAGAAACAACCACATTTACAATAAATTCATGTAGCTGTTGTTATCCTTTAGCCACACTTATTGTATATAATCTCTGATTTCCAGCAAGAGATAGTGGTACCCTTTAGCCACACTTTAAAGTTGCTACGGCCACTAAACGTGAATGTGGCCGTATGATACCTATGATGACTGGACCTTTGGTCACACTTGAGTTGAAAAAAAAAAGTGTGACAAAAGACGTATGGTCACTTTTTTTGTGTGGCCGTAAGCCTTTTTTGGCGTAGTGTTAGTGTTAGTAAATATCGTGTTTTATAAATTTAAAACTTGGCTAAAAGTGTAAAAAGGGCTTAAAATATACATCAAAAATATAACACACTTCACGCACATCACACATCTTTTGGTATATCCACATTAGACTTTTTATTATAACCATCTAAAGGATATAATTAATGTTTGGATTTGTATTTATACACATCTCTATATTTGATTTAAATCTACTGAGATATATTTGATTTAAATCCACTGAGATAAATCATGTCAAAATCCTTACGGTTATTATATTTGAATATATGGGATTCTATTATGTTTTGGGTTCCTCACACTAAGCGAAATTAATCTTTTTACTTATGTATTGAAACCTATTTGACATATGAATTTGCATGACTTGTGTTAACTTTTAGAAGCCTTATTTTATTTGGTTTTGTATAACCATTAGGGGTGTTCAAAACCGGATATCCGAAAATTCGGATATCCGAATTTCGGATATCCGAAATTTTTGGATTCCACATTTCACTATCCGAATCCGTATCCGAAATTTCGGATATCCGAAATTCAGATATCCGAAATTTCGGATACGGATTCGGATAGTGAATCGGATATCCGAAAATCCTACTTTTTATTTTTTTATTATTTTTTTCATATTTGGAAATAGATATTTTGGATAGTTTCGGATAACCGAATATAAGTTTTCGGATATTTTTCGGATACTTCGGATATTTTCGGATATTCGGTATCCGAAAAAATGAAAATTAAATTTTCGGATATTTCGAATATCCGAAAATTTTGAAAAACACTATCCGAATCCGAATCTGAAAAATTCGGATATCCGAATTTCGGATATCTGAATTTTCGGATATCCGATTTTTCGGATATTTCGGATTCGGATATCGGATATTCCGGATCGGATTTTCGGATACAGATAGTTTTGAACACCCCTAATGACCATAACTTGTGAATGGCCCAACTTTAATTTATGTCATTTTATGTTATTATGTGTATTGTTGGATAATGAACCCAACAACTAATTGTTTGATGATACACAAAATAAATTATTAGCATAATGTACATAAATATTTCATTTCTGGCCCAAAGGTGTTATGTTATATTTATGTGTTTTACCTTATTATTTATGTACGTTCATCATGATACATGAATTTTGGTCAAAGCCAAAGCGAAGCCAAAGTTCATGTAGAACATTGAGACATTATATATTTATGTGTGTTCATAATATATGAATTTCGGTCAAAGTAAAAGCGAAGCCAGAGTTCATGTAGAACACTAAAGAGGGTCTATTATTTATATCGTTCATTATGCTTGAAATTTGGTCAAAGCCAAAGCGAAGCCAAAGTTCAGGCAGAACATTAAGTTGGTTTTTATTTCGTATGTTCATAATACATGAATTTTGGTCAAAGCCAAACCGAAGCCAAAGTTCATGTAGAACAATAAGTTAGTCTGTAATGTATGTTCATAATGCATAAATTTTGGTCAAAGCCAAAGCAAAGCCAAATTTATGTAGAACATCATGACAATCTGTTATTTATGTATGTTCATAATGTGTCTGAATTTTGGTCAAAGCCAAAGTGTTGGTGCATATTTGTGACAACAGCTTAGATTTGGTCTTTGGATATCTTGTAATTAGTTAAACGATAAACAGTTAGCGGGTTTAGCTTTGTATTAGTGAGATAATTGAGTTTGGGCTAAACTAAACCTAGATTGGGTGATGGGGGGCGAATTGGGCCTGTCCAATTCGCAGCCCAAGAGTGTTTAACCTAGCCCAGTTGTAACCTTGTGTTATATAAACAAGGTTAGGCTTTAGGGTTTAGGTTAATCAGCCAAAACAGTGTTTTGAGAGAGAGTAATTTCGTGAGAGCTAGGCTTAGACGAAATAGGGTTTTGATTGATTGTAATACGCAAGTTTGATAATCAATAGAAACCCAGTTGAAAGTGATTTCTGTTCTTCTACTTATTTCTGCTATATTCTGATCAAGAGGATTCCGCACTCTTGATCGGATTGACAATTCTGTGAAAGATCCATACATCAAGGGGACCTACAATTGGTATCAGAGCTTTAGGCTCTTGAAGGCTCGGTTCAGAATTTGTTGCTGCAGAAAAGGGTGGATTTTCGGTTTGTTTTGAAAATTTTCGAAAATTTTGAGTTTTGTTCTTGGGATTTTCGAAATTTTTGGTCTGTTTGATCTGTTTGCATATTTAATTTTGCTATTTAAGAGTTTTTGATTACAGGTTTGGTTGATTTTTGAAGGATTTTGGCTAGAAAGTCTTGAAGATTCGAAGATTGTTCTTCGTGTTCTTTGTGTTCTTCGTATTTTCTTCAAAAAATTCGGCTGATTTGGTGTTTAATTTTGCAGGAAACAGTTAGAAGAATCTGGAAAATCTTCAGAAATTTCGAACAGATTGAGTTTCCAAAATTTTCTAGCAAATTTGCTGAAATCGGAAAAATACTGTGACAGACCAGCGAAATTGTGATCTAGTAACTCGGTGACCGGCAAAATTAAATCTCGGTGACCGGCGAAATTAAATCTTGGTGACCGGCGAAATTAAAGTCCAAAGGCGACTTTGGTAACCGTTATAATTGTCCTCAGCGACATTATTACGGTGATCGGCGAAGTTACAAGACGTCGTGCTAGCGAAATTATTTACCAGCGAATTTGATCAGCTAGCATAATTACCCAGCGAATTTAATTGATCAGAGGAATTACCCAGCGAATTTAAGTGATCAGAGGAATTACCCAGCGAATTTAAGTGATCAGAGGAATTAATCAGCGAATTTGTTCCAGCGAATTTAAAAAGTCAGCATAATTATATCTACTCTACCAGCAAATTTATAATTTCTCTATCAGCATATTTAACTTGGCTTGCCAGCATAATTAGCGTAACCCAGCGAAATTAACTTGGTTTGCCAGCAAAATTAGCTAGAGGAATTAAAAGGTGGAGTAAAAAGAAAAACTTTGGCAATTTCCGAATTGGGTTTTCGACATTATATATCATTGGATTCGTTTTTTTCGAGACGACGGTATAATTTGGTAAAAACAGTTTCGGAAAAATATTGTACGGTTTTATCAGTACGGTTATGGTAAAACTTGTTTTAAGATAGTTAAAATGGATAAGGTCAGTGAGACTGTTAAGAATTGGCCAAAGCTGAGAAATGTCAAAGAATATTCTGTTTGGAAAGAGGAATTTGAGGGATTTGTGAAGAATGAAGATACCAGAATGTGGTATTGTATGATAGATGGATATGTTGCTCCTACATGTCGTGTTGATGGAAGAGTTAAGGTGATTTCTTATGAGATGATGGATGAATCTGAGAGACAGGTGGTTGATGCTGAGAAGAAAGCTTTAGCTGCAATAAAAATGTCCTTACCTGATGGCATCAAGCATACCTTTACGAAGTACACTAATTCAAAGGATATGTGGGATGCATTAGAAAAGCGATATCAGGGAAATGCAGATGTTGTGGTAGAAGAGAAGAAGAAAGCTGTTGAGAAGAAGGCTGCAGAAGTTTCAAAGTGCATGAATGATGTGAATGAACTTACAACAGAGGTGAAGGTAACACCAGAACCTGTAAGTCATACGTGTCATAATTGCACTGAACTACAGGGTAAAATTGACAGACTATCGGAGCAAAACAAAATTCAGTTAGCTGAATTGCAAAAATTAAAAGAGTCAAATGTTCTTTTAATTAAACGAGAGTCAGATTGTTTAAATAAACTCAAATCAAATGAACAGGAAATTAGCAGTTTAACAAGAAAAGTCAATGAACTGTTACAGATCATTGATTTGGCTCGTGAAACTGTGAAGGACAAAACTAATGAATTTTCTGAAAAGTGCAGGGAATTTGCCGTTGCACAAGATCAAATTGTCGAACTTAAAGGAAAGTTAGACAAATTTGGAAATTCTTCATTAGTTAGGACTCACATTCAAAAAAGTTTGAAAAAGTGTAATGATAAAAAAGGGTTTGGGGTTTAGTAAAGCCTCATCTTCTAAAAATCAAGACTACTCTTTTTTACCTGATGAGAATGAGCTAATTGACTTTGTGCCTACTACACCAGCTGTAGTGGATCCGATAACTGTGGACTTGCCAAGTAGTCCAGAATCTTTGAAAGAATCTGTTGAGTCTAACAGTACACCTCATAAATCGGATGAGGATACTGAAGAGGAAAAGAAGAAAACATTTAAAAAGAGATTTAACAAAAAGAGAAATTACAAGACAAAATCTTGTTTTAGATGTCACAACAAAGGGCACATGGCGAGTTGTTGTCCTTTAAAGAAAAATAAGCAAAAAGTTGATGATGTTAAGGAAGGAAACAGGGTTGGTTTAAATAATAATGTGCAACCAGTAACCACATTATCAATATAATCAACCAAGATTTCAATCTAAGGCTTCAACATCAGGAAGATTTGATAGACCAAGAAGCAATTCTACATAATTTAGTTATTATAATGGTAAATCAAATCGATTGCAAAATCAAAGTAGAAATTTTGGATATCAAAATCGATGCCAGACTTTTGGTAATCGAAATTTTCAAAGAAGAAACGAACATAGGGGTTTTAGTAACTCAAATGTTCAACAACATCCAAAATTTTTTCAAAATTCATGGTATAATAATGGGCGAAGAAGGTATCAAGATAATAATTTTCAAAGGTCGGAAAATCCAAGATTCTACTAGAACTCTCGCGATCAAAGACCTAGTGGAAGTTATAAATCTTGTTCAAGAATGAGTACAACATCTAAGACACCAGTAAGGTGTGATGGATATTGGTTAGAAGCATCATATACGGATTTACATGGTCGACCCAAAACCGGTCAGGTTTGGGTTGTTAAGTCTAACTGAGTTGTTGAGAATGTGCAGGATGACCAAGAAGGATTGTTGATGTGTTCGACAGTGGTTGTTCCTGTAAAGCGTCTGAGGTGAATAGTAGGTTAACATGGGTAACGAACTATTTACATCAGTGATGGATATGATTTTTCTAAACTTCAAAAGTGAAAAACTTATTGTCAGATTTAAGTGGGAGTCTGTTTGTGTTTAAATTTCTGTTTTTGAAACTTGCTCCATAAAAAATAAAAATTTAGGGGGAGAAATTTCCCTAAGCCAAAAAGAGTTTAGTTAGTACGTGTGTTTAGGGGGAGTAAGTTATAAATTAAAAAAAATCAAAAATACAAAAACAATAAAAAATTCAAAAACATAAAAAAATAGAAAATAAAAAAATGAGTTATCATTATGTGAAAAAGGAGAAATGATAGTACATCAGCAAGTTAGACTGTCACACTGAAAAACAAATTAAATTGCTTAAGTGTGATAACAGCTTCATCATATGATGTACCAGTAGGCAAAAAGCATGAAATAATCAACTTACCAATGTGATATAAACTTAAACGAACTGAATATGAGTGGGGAACACATCCGTGGTGTATGGTTTAATGACCTTAAATCTTGCGTTGATAGATTGCCAAAATCTGAAGTTTTGGGTCTTTATACTGTTATTTCATCTAGGGATATCTTGGCTATCTATCTGTTCAGAACTAAAATTGTACATGACCTCAGGAAAGAAAGTCACTTGGAATTAGCTCATTTCTATTTGAATGTCTGTATGTTTTCCCGATACACACAATTTTGATCTGATTTTGAAATCTTCTCTGAAAAAAGTCGTGTACCTCCTCTGCTGCATCCAGATATATGCTGACCTGGAGGTGCTAGGCAACGACAGCTTCTGCTGCATCCAGATACATGCTGACCTAGCTGGACGTTGTCGCGCTATAGATCTATTACACCCGAAAGAGGCCCTCAAGTGCCCAAAAGAAACCCAAAGAAACCTATATCAAACTGAGAAAATCTCATTTGATCTGTATATTATACCATCTCTACTAAAGATCTATTCTGTTCTCTTCTCAACCTATTCCCAGTTAAGATTTCAGAAATCTGGATTGGACTTGTGAAATATGTGGTAGGGAAGATACTTGCATGATAGAGTGTGTTGTTTATATTTCCAGGATTTGATTAGTATTTATTTGGGTGTTCATTGTTAAGCAATCAAAACATGATAAAACAGATTATATGCAGACCTAGACACAGTCAGGATATCTTAAAGGATGACATCAGTATACTCACCTACTACGATGAATCTTTGTGCATACCTTGATCGTGGGGGTATATCCTGAAGTAGGACACACTAATATTTCTGTAATTAAAATTACCTTAACGTATCATACGGTAATGGTACTTGAAATGTTCATGCATTTTGTTTAAGTGGACAAACATACTGGTAATCGTCTTGAACTGATTTTCACTAAAACATTAAATAAAGAATAATCTAATTGTGTGAAACAGTTTGATTGTGTTGATATGATCTTCTTATCAGTGATTCTCACAAAAATAGAGTGTTTATTGCTTTTGTATTTACTTGCTTTCAGAAAAATATAAAAAAATCCAAAAATAGTGTCATTTTCTGTTTAAAATTCTTAACGTACGGAAAACTGTTATTCTTGGAGGAATTGTTACTGATAGGGGGAGACGGTGTTAGAAAGTGAGTTCAAAATTTTAACTTCTGCAGGTTCTTGTGTGTTGAACAAAAAGTTTTGCGTGTTGATGATAATTGGAAATTCTTAATCTATTATATAGTTTAACTAATCTCTTGAAAAATAATAATTTATTTAACTTATGTTGAAAAATTCTTATGGTTTCTCGAGATGTTTGTTTTATAGTATACAGATTGAAGCAGTATGTTGCTGAGATGTTGCTGAGAAGTTGCTGTGAAGATGAGAGTTTGATTAGATGCATGGTAGAACCTCCTTTCTATATTGCAGACAAGAGTTGAAGAGTTTGAAGATTGCTTTGCAAATGCTAAACTGGAGTTTATTCAAGTGCTAACATGTTGAAGATTTGGTGATTGGATGCATCAGCTTAGGGGGAGTCTGTTGCTGACAGTCTGTTGCTGACAAAAGCTATTGAATTGAAGCTGAAGCTATCCAAAGACCAAAGACAGTGCAAACTACTTGAAGATTGCAAGAAGACTGAAGACAAAGTTTTGACTGAAGACAAAGTTTTTATGAAGCTATTGTCAAGGGGGAGTTTGTTGGTGCATATTTGTGACAACAGCTTAGATTTGGTCTTTGGATATCTTGTAATTAGTTAAACGATAAACAGTTAGCGGGTTTAGCTTTGTATTAGTGAGTTAATTGAGTTTGGGCTAAACTAAACCCAGATTGGGTGATGGGGGGCGAATTGGGCCTGTCCAATTCGCAGCCCAAGAGTGTTTAACCTAGCCCAGTTGTAACCTTGTGTTATATAAACAAGGTTAGGCTTTAGGGTTTAGGTTAATCAGCCAAAACAGTGTTTTGAGAGAGAGTAATTTCGCGAGAGCTAGGCTTAGACGAAATAGGGTTTTGATTGATTGTAATACGCAAGTTTGATCATCAATAGAAACCCAGTTGAAAGTGATTTCTGTTCTTCTACTTATTTCTGCTATATTCTGATCAAGAGGATTCCGCACTCTTGATCGGATTAACAATTCTGTGAAAGATCCATACATCAAGGGGACCTACAATTGCTGGTAGAGGAATTATAATTATGCTGGTTTTTATACCACAAAACATGTTTATATACCACATGTCTGTGAACTGGGCTTCCTACTGGGCTAGGCCATTTTCCAAGCCCATTACAACAATAAACTCCCTAACTAATAAGCCAAGCCCAATACAAAATATCCAAAGACTAAATAATTAAACTATTAAGCTGTTGCCACCGAATATGCACCAACACAAAGCGAAGCCAAAATTCAGGTAGAACCTTAAGTTAGTCTGTTATTTTGGTGTTATAGTAGACTATATCTTCAATATGCGTCTTACTTGATTACCCCATAATGTAAATCACTCTAAGCTTCTTCTTAAGTTTGTATCCCATCAATTTCATCCACTCTAATTTCAAAACCTAAAATGTTTTGCTTACTAAAGAGTTTCTACAAAATTTGCACTTATTGGATTGTTGATTATCTCTTAAGATTTGACAATCCTATTGCTCTTTTCTGATAAAAGTATTACAGAAGAAAACTAGAGCATGTGTAGGACCGTTGTTCGACCTTAACGAGTCGTTCAGAAGAGTTCTCGACAATACGAAAGGCGGAATTCAGTCGTATCGAAGTTGTTTCAGCTGATTTGCACAAGATTCACTTTAAGTTGTCTCTTATATTGAAAACACAACGTTTTACAAGGCTGGAGACACTTCGATAGCACTTCGTCACCGGAATCAGATCGTTACAAATGAAATGGCACAACTGGCTCTCTCTAATCACAGACTCCTCAGGAATCGAAACCTAGCTCTTACTCATACCTGCACAAACTCTACCTCACAATAAATTTCACAAATTTATAATTTGACAAATTTATATACCACTTACAGGTAGAAATCATTCAAAATGATTTAACAATGTTATTCTCTGATGAACCATTTTTAGAAAATATCGTTTTTGTTTTTTCAAACACATTCTACCAAACCTGTTCATTATGTTTAGCACTTGAAATTTTGAAAATCAGCACTTCATCAACAGTAGTCGAAAATCTTTTTGTATTTTCAAAAATTTTATGCTAAAACACACTTAAAATCTTTTTGGATTTTTGTTTCTAAGAAAATATTAAAGAAATATTTACAGACAAAATTTTTGTGAGTTTGTGTAAGAGGATCATATCAGTTTATGAGACAAATCACCAACACCATTAAGCTTTAGACATTTTAAGTTCTAAACAATTCACTTAGATTGTTAGTATACTGGTCCACTTAAATTTTTACACAATGTTCAACTGTTTCGAGGTACGAGAATTAATGATTTAAGCACTTAAACTTATTCGTGTGTCCCACCTTAGAATATACTCCCGTATCCGGATTTCTATATTCAGTCTTACAGGTGAGTGTACACTAATGATATCTGTAAATGGGTAATGCGAGACCATGAGAGCTCAGGTTAGAACTTCCGTTCAGACAAAGAGATGTTGGCTCGACTTTAGGTGTGTCCCGTTTGGAGATCTTTTCTTCAACAGCACATGATTGGCAATTTTCAATGTTTCATCAATTTTTATGTTGAGGGTGGGCTTTAAGATTAAAGCAATGCAAAGTATTATATGAGGACTAGGCTATTGCTCCCGCAAAATCAGAAGTCCTGATATAATACCCCAGATATCATCACGCACAAAGACCTAGTATGTCAGAAATAGACAGTCTTTCAAACAAGATTTCGGGGGTTACCCATATATCCGAGAGATGTTCCCCACGAGATAAGTAGATATAATATTTATGTTTATATCTCGAAAACAATCTACTAAACAAGTAAAAACTACTGGCACATCCTCAGTGAGATCGTTTATTACTTTTGACTTTACAATTCTTTAGCGTGCTGTGATAGTCCACTGATGTACTATCATTTCCTCTTTTTTAAAACAAAACCCGTTTTTGAATTTTTATTGTTTTTGGAATTTTCAAATTTTCAAATTTTCTAATGTTTTTGGATTTTCTGAAATTTCTTACTCCTCCTAAAATTCAAAATCATTACAAGAAAATTGAAAATAAACTGTACAAGTAATGTGACAACTGTTATAAATCGCATCAAATCGCCATCCATTTAGCATAAACAATCAGAACTCCCCCTTACAACAAACTATTTTCCTATTATGATTTCAAAACACTTAAGTTTGTTTTAATCAAAATGGTTTTTCCAGAAAATAAGTTTTGTTGAATTTACCACTTGTAAATTTGGGGATTAACTCATCATTTTTTTTTCAATCTTTTCAATGAAAGTAAAATCAAGTTCAACTTAATGACCTTGATTTACCACTTGAAGGTGAAAGCTTCTTTTTCAACCACTTGTAGGACGAAATTTCACAGATGTGAATTTCTCAAGAAAGATACCGATTCCTGCTCCACGATTACCAACTTGGGAGCTCCGGTAAGTCAGGCTTTTCAGTTAAAGAGATTCTCCCAAGCCTGACGGTCCTTGGGAGATTCCGAGTTATCAACGCTCGGTTTCTTTCCTTTCTTCTTCTTCTTCTCATAAAATTCCTTTACCCCTTTTACTTTCCTATCAATCATTTTACCAAAAATATTTTGAACTGTGGGGTTAAAGGCTTTTGCAACATCAAATTCTTTCTTTTCCGAAAAGAATTGATTTGAAATCTCAACTTTGCCAACTTTTTGTTTAAAATTTTCAGCCCTCAATGGTGAAAAATTTGCATCATCCATTTGTGGTACTGATTTTACAACTTTTGGTTCAACTTGTGGCTCCTCTGATTTTGTGGAATCAGATTCATCGTTAAAATTATCACTTGAATTCTTAACAACCCACTTTTGGTTGTCAAGCTTCACTTTTCTTTTGTAAACACTCTTTGAACATTCACCAACCTTAAACTTTGAATTTTTAAAAACTTTAAATTGTTTGGTTGGTGATTCATTTTCAATTATCTTTTCTTTCAGTTTCTGAGAGACTTCCTGTTTTGTTTGAATTGCCTTTGGACAATTTCTGGCAATGTGACGAACTGTTTTACATTTAAAACAGGTTCTTGTCTCTTTCTTTTTCTGACCAACTTCTTTTTTCATTTCCTCTTGCTTCTTTGCAAGGAATTCTTTGTTTGTCTGCTTCCTGAACAACTGCTCCTTTTCTTCTTCAGACAATATTCCTGAAATAAAAACAGTTTTTGATTTGTAAATTTTCTCATTTTTATGATTTTCTGGTGGAATGAATCCAAGTCCTTTCTTTTTGAAATTACCGTTATGATTTGGTTTCTTTCAATAACCAGAACCAGAAGTGTAACCATTTTTCTTGTTTTCTCTCTGTTGTACTCTTGAAGTGTAATTTTTAGGTTTTTCATTAAGATTTACATCTTTTATTTCAGAAATATTAATTTATGTTAATTTGAAAACCTTATTGATCTTTTCAATTTGAACACTTCTTATTGGAAATTCTTCATCAGAAATAATTTGTCAGAATCATTCAAAGTATAAGCCACTTTGAATGTTTCATCATTCAAATTATTCTTTGACATCAGAGAATATCTTTATTATAAACCCGTTTGTCCTTTTAGACTGTTGAATTTGGCATTTCAGACTTTGACTCTGAATTTGACTCCGATTTTGACTCCTCGGTTTCATCTTTATCCAACACCTGATCGACCACTTTCTTTATTAACTCAGACTCATGATCAGTATCAGACGAAGTGAAAGTGACATCAATGTTTTCTGGCAAGTTATCTGATGGTTCAGATTCCCACACTAAGTTGGTTGCCTTTTCAACTCTTTCAGAATTTGGATTTCGTGGAGAATATCCATTTTCAAGCGGAGGCGGACACTTTGTATAACTGGCACTATGTTTCTTACTAGAATTCTTTTCTTCAGTATCCTCTTCTTCAAACGCCTTCATTCCTTCAACGGTTGGATAAATCCTGTCAATAACATAAGAAGTACATGAGTAACTTTTTAATAACCTATTTACCCTTTCTGTTTCAATCCTTTGAGTTTCCAGTTTTTGTTCCAGCACAACACATTTCTCAATGTAATTATTCACCAGTTTCTGCTTTGTCATGAAAGCTCCTTGAAGTGTTTTCATGGCTGTTGCTTGTTCACTGCTTGATTGATTGTACTGATTCATTGCTTTGTTTAGAACATCATAGGACTCTTTTAATCTGTTCATGTTATGAATCAAAGTACTGTTTTGCTTCTTCACTGCTTCACAGTTCTCACATTTCACAGGAATCTTTTGTGCATCAGCTTCTGCTTCAACTGTGAAAGCTGGAACTTCTTTTGCCTTTTTCTTTATCACACGGACTTCTTCATCATCACTGCTAACTTGTTTTTTAACTTTCTTCTTTTTCTTTCTAATTTTTCCATCATCGCTATCACTCTCCTCTAGCCTTCTTAAATGCTCTTTCATTCTGTTTGCATAATAGTCATCATTATCACTATCTTCAACAACTCGAGCAACAAAAGCTTTGGATTTTAAGATCTCTTTATCCGGACAATAATCATCCCAGCTAAAATTTTCCCAACTAAAACCATCTGGTAATCTTTCATCATCTTGATCTATCAGAAATGCTTTACTATCAGCTGAAATATATTTGTCCCAACTGAATCCTTTTGTTGATTTTTTATCATCTTGATTCACCATACATGCTCTCTTTGATGACTCTTCGATCACCTTCTTAGCATGTGCAATTTGTGGTCCTTGTTTATGTGGTTGTTGAGAAACTTGATGATAAATCGCTTTCCGATAATAATCATTGTTGTTGAACGGATTTTGCGCTCCACTTGCTTCGCGGTTTGTGCATTCTCTCTTGAAGTGTCCTTTTTCCCTGCAACGAAAACAAGTAACTTTAGATTTATCAAATCCTAAAGTAGAAACATTTGCATCATGGAAATCATCTCTTCCCGTAATCTGTTTAAACTTTTCAGCTCTTCTCAACACACTTGCCATACACCACTTTATATCCATCAACTCCATCTCCTCAGCATCAATTTGATCGTAATCCTCTTTTGTCAACATTGGATTCCCGATCCTTCCTACAACTAGACTCCCATATGACTCTAATACGGTCACTAACAAAGACATATGACTTTTTGCAACTTCTTCTGAGTAATTCCGATCATTCTCAAGATTTAGAGCAATGTTGCATTGTAGAACTTTGCCACTCTTTGTCTTTGAAAAATTTGGATCAAACGATGGATATGAAGAAAATCTAATTTTGCTACTAGATCCTTGAGAGGACCCTCCATAAGAACTTTTAGCGTTGAATGCAGTTTCAATCTTTGGTGACATATTGGTCTTATCACTGATGCCTCCTTTGTAATATAAACTAATATCTTGTTCTCCATCAAAGTCTTTCATTCTTGAAATCTTTCGTTGTTCCATTTCTTGAGCTTCAAGTTTTTTAATGAACTTACTCAGTGTTAGATTGCCAAAATCCTTTTTATTCCTTAACATCATAAGGTATGTGCCCCAAACCTCATGTCGCAACGCATCAGCCAACTTTTCAATCAATTCTTCATTATCTTTTGTGATGCTCAACCTCTTCATGTTGACTAACAAATTGCAATATCTTTCTATGATCTGTTTAGTGCTTTCAGTTTTTAACCCACGAAATAGATCGAACTCCTTTTTCAAAAGTGATTTTTTTGTTCTTTATCATTTCTTTACTTCCAACAAACTTCGATTTTAGTGCTTTCCAAATTGAATATGCACTTCCATTGTGTTGCAGTAAAACCAGAATATCTTCTTTAACAGCTTGATGCAAAAGACTAGTCATCATCTTTTCATCTTTGTATTTCTTTTTCTCCTCAACACTTAGATCTTTAATAGCAATAACCTCTTCACCATCATTCACCGGTCTATTATATTTTGTTTCAACACATTCCCAAGCATCCAAATAATTTGCTTGAACCCAATTTTCGAATCGTTCCTCCCATCCCTTATACTCCTCAATGTTCATGAGCTTTGGTGGTTTTTGCATGGTGCCCGTTTCATTTTCTAACATTGTGTGCTGTGCAATGGTAATCGGAGTAGCAAAGACGTTGTAAAACTCTTCTTCCATGATTTGGTTTCAAAATTTCACAAACTTTGACTGTTCAAACGAAATAGACAACTTTCAAACGGAATGACATTGGTGCGAAATAGCCTTGTCAAACGAAATAACACTTTTCAAGCGAAATGGATGATTTCGTACGGAATAGCATACTTTCAAACGAAATAGGTAATTTCGTGCGAACTAGTCAAACGAAATGACAACTTGGTGCGAAAAGAGCTGATTTCGTACGAAATGAGAATACTGATGCAATATTGTGCGAAATGAACAAAAATGATTTGATTTCGTGCGAAATGAACGTGGTATTTCGTGCGAAATGAATGAAACTGAAGCTATTCCGTGCGTAATGATGCTGATGTCATCATATCGGCCTGTTTTTGTAAAAATTGATCAAGTTTTAGCTTGATTTTAGGTCTGAAACTTTCAAGGCTTTGTTAAAATACAGTTTCTCATATAATGTGAGAAAATTAAGCCATTTTGACCGTGAAAACTTGTTTAATTTTGAAAAGAAGGTGTAGAAATCAGAATTTGTAGCTGAAATGGTAAGAACTTTTCCTCCTGAGCTCTTATACCACTTGTAGGATCGTTGTGCGACCTTAACGAGTCGTTCAGAAGAGTTCTCGACAATACGAAAGGCGAATTCAGTCGTATCGAAGTTGTTTCAGCTGATTTGCACAAGATTCACTTTAAACTGTCTCTTATGTTGAAAACACAACGTTTTACAAGGCTGGAGACACTTCGGCAGCACTTCGGCACCGGAATCAGATCGTTACAAATGATAATCAAGAACTCACTTAATTATTGCTGTCATGTTAGCTATTCTAGATTCTAAATTTCCTAAGACTAAGTTGTTTTCTTTGGAAGAATCAAAATAATTCCTATTCCTAGAGTTAATTGCCAAAATCGCCCCTGAGGTTTGAGCACATTTGCCATTTTCGTCAAAATGACACTTTTGTACCATTTTGCCCCCCAAGTTTGTAACTTTTTGCCATTTGCATCCAAAAAACTAACTTAGTTTATTTTTTCTGTTAAATTGGAGGATATTTGGATGAAAATGGCAACTATAAACCACAGGGACGAAAATGGCAAATGTGCTCAAACTCTTTTTAATTTCTTTTATTTAGTTAATTTTGTCATATATATAATAAAAAAGAATATACATGCAATTTTTATATGAAAAAAATAATAGTTTTGTCACATATTTTTTATAAATTTTCATCCAACCACTAACTAAGTTAATTTTTTTCTATTAAGGCGAAGGATGTTTTAAATTTTATAAAGTAATACAAAAGTTAATTTCCAATTGTTTATATAGATCAATTTTATAAAAATAAATCTACTTAAACCTCTAACTTTTATAAAACTAAAATGCTTGTGACCTTATAGAAAAATGTCAAATAAACAAATATTATCATATGTACCAATTTTGTAATTCATCTTCTACTCTTTTAAATGCGCTCCTAACGAAAAACAAAAGCTAGTGCCCCCATCAAACAACGTACCGTTACCAAACCTTAAAATTACCCACCAAATAGTAAGTATAATGCCATCTAATATTTTGTGATAAACACTTTTCACGACGAGCTATTTTCTTGTTAAACTCTCAAAAACAGAATCGAAATATTCATGTTACTTAGAGAAAGAAAACAAAGTTCTATTGAACAAAAGACTACATATAATAACCTTGATACAAATAATAAATAAATTTTTAAAAATCAACTTAAAACTCAAACTTGTTTTTATCCGGCAAATGAAGTAGGATGGCTCGGAAGATGCAAGCATTTTAAATTGGTTCATTATAAAACCCTTTAAACGAGGTTTGGTTGTTTCTTAAACAAATTTTGAACAATATTTATCTCACTTTTTTATGACGGTTTTTTTTACCGTGTCTAAAAAAACGTTGATCGCGTCAGATGTTTCATTCTATAGTAGTGGTAACAATAACATGTAAAATGAGAACTGGTACCGATATGGTGCAGTTTGGTACCAATACCAAAGAAGTATGGTATCGTTGCTCGTTAAAAAGAATATTATACCTAATTTACAATACAAAAATATTCATAATTGTATTTAAATTTCTTTTGAAATTTAATAAATAAAAGATCCTGTATTAATTTATAAAATTAATAGAAAAAAATTAATTTATAAAATTTATAAAATTTAAAACATCTTTCGCCTTAATAGAAAAAAATTAACTTAATTAGTGGATGGATGAAAATTTATAAAAAAAATATGTGACAAAACTATTATTTTTTTCGTATAAAAATTGCATGTATATTCTTTTTCATTATATATGTGACAAAATTAACTAAATAAAAGAAATTAAAAAGAGTTTGAGCACATTTTCCATTTTCATCCCTGCGGTTTATATTTGCCATTCTCATCCAAATATCCTTTAACTTAACAGAAAAAATAAACTAAGTTAGTGGTTTGGATGAAAATGGTAAAAAGTTGCAAACGTGGGGGGCAAAATGGTACAAAAGTGTCATTTTGGACGAAAATGGCAAATGTGCCCAAACCTCATGGGCGATTTTGGCAATTAACTCTAATTCCTAAGACGCATGCATTACTCTAGATTCTTACTATAAAGTATGTAGCATATGTGAATACATCATGATGTACAATACCATGACCCATAATTTAAAGGTTTACACATGGAAATCAGTACACTTTTCCGGTGCATTACATATAACTTTTCCACCAATACCATAAGTTTACTTAAGAATCAACTATAACACTCAAGAGTACCAAAGGAAAATGAGTGTGTTGATTAGCAACATATGTACAGGAAAAAGGAATGCATGAAACCGGAAAATTAGATGTTGGTCATCTCATCGCCACTAAACCTGAAAGGAGGATACTTTTAAGATTCAGAGATAGTGTACAACTACTTCTTCAAAGGAAAGTCTCACTGCAGGTTTATACCATTAAACTAGGCATGAGCATCGAGACTATCCATAATTCAATGGAACAGCTGGGTAAGATAAGTATTAAGATATTTATGATATTTAAGTCTGCTAATGGTAATATTCTAACCAACACATGACCGGTTGACTCTAGTTCTATGTGTTTCCTTACCAGAAATCAACAAATAATTAATATGAGAGTTAGTGGCAAATTTTTATGTTAAGACTATAAGAACCATAATAAACTGTTTTATAATTGGGCTTTATGATACCTTATATATTCTGTAGATTATTCAGAATTTAGAATCAATATAAAAGCTACATTATGACAGTTGAGAGGTTTGCATGGTAAAAACAAAGTCACTCTTACCTTAAACTCTCATATTATTTGTCATCTCAATCTGGATAGAAACCTTATAAGATAGAACTAGATGATGCTACATTTTTTTCACAACCTTTTGTTATCATGAAAATGAAAATTTAACAAAAGAAAAGTGAGACTTACAAATTCCATCCATTAAGACCAAATTTCATGAGAAATCATAAATAGGTTAATGAAGGATGAAATATTATCAAATCTCATTCTTAGTGACTTATGAGCATGTGTTATAAGCCTTAATATTTAAATGGCTAAGAGAATAAATTAAGTTCCATTAGAAATCATATTTCATTGAAACTTATCCCAAAATGGAATATTCAGACATAATTCATTTATCATAATATTTACTTGTATTTAATATGTCTTATATGAATAAAGGTATTAAAGAAATTAATTCATATATACTATGATTCCTTCTAAATATGTCCCCAAAATTTTTATAACATATGGACATTAAGGAAATCAAGTCTAACATATATGACATGTTCCCACAGCACATACATCATTGAAACTTATCTTGTAGCATTCCTACAGATCTAAAAGCTTAGTGGGAGCATTAAGTGTCTTAATCTTAATTTGCGAGAGTTGCAAGAGGTAGGGGAGTGAAAACTTGTTATTACCTCAATTTGCACCTCTTGTACAAGACATTGCTCCTTCACAACTTTTCTCTTTAAGAATATACTGCTACTCTAACAAAAGTTTCATTGTTGCTTAAACGTGGGCACACTCAGATTTCGTGCCAAAATTGTAATCCTCAAACAGGGAAACTACAATGAGTAACTTCATTAATTTGTTTCTCTATTAGAATCTATTGGTCTTCTAATGTTGACCATAAGCATGCTAAATTGTTAAAGATTTCTAAGTCAGTGGGAGCAGTAAAAGTCCTTATCAGGACTTGCCAGAAGTGCAAGAGGCAGGGGAAGAGACCTATTAAATTTAACTCCGATTACACCTCTTGCACACACTTAGAATTATGAAAGTGATCGCAACTTAGGCAAGAGTTAATCCATAAAACTGAAACTCTTAATAAACCTAATAATCAACTAAGGAGGCCATCTAGTTTTAAAAGCCTACTAACTTTGATGATTATGTATCCTCCTTGACTGAAGTTGAAATGGATATTGGAAAGTTTACTGGTCCTACCTCCTCTAATTAAGCCATTAGCATCAATCAATTTTCTAAGTGGAACAAGAATTGTTATTAGTAAATTTATTTTATTTGTTAGAATAACGTTTGGGATTTGGTTGAATTACCTAAGGGTGTTCACCACTAAACAAAATCTGAATGCAAAAGTTAAGACGCTGAAAATATGACTGATTGTTAAAGGTTATGCTCAGAAGAGAATTATTTATCAAAGAATCACCTTATCTTTCTTACAAGATGTTTCTTTGAGGATCATTGTTGTTCTAGTGGCTCATAATCATTTAGAGCTACATTATATGAACATTAAAACAACTTTCCTTAAAAGACGTACATGTTCATATAAATGATATTCTTTTGATAAGTATATGTTACATAAGTCAAATAATTGTTCACACATACATTGATGTAATGAATCTCGGAGATACCACTTATGTGAGAGATATCAAAATATACCAAGATAGATCCAACGGGATATTAGTTTCGTCCCATAAGCTTTACTCTAAAGCGGGCTCTTACATGTGTAACAAATAATATTGCTCTCCTTAAGAGGATAAAATGATAAATGAGATTACTTCCTTATGCTTCCTTAATTAGAAGCCTTACGAAGGTTTAAGTCTATACTCGTTTTGATATTGCTCACATTGATGAACATTAGACCACTCTAGATTATTGTGAAGCATCTTACAATATCTTTAAGAAATGAGAAAGACTATAAGAAGAGGTTGATTATTCTTACCTTGATTTTATGATGTTCAAAAGAAACTAAAAGTCAATTTAGGGTAATCCTTATGTCTACGGACAAATCTATCTCATGGAGGAGTCATAAGAAACTGTTAACAACAACCTAAATTATAATGACATAATATGTTGTTAATTAACAACGCAATTGTCACTAAATGTTGTTGAAATTTTATCAGTGGACTCATAAACTCATTAACTCTATATAAATACTATATTGAAGATTTACTGTGAAAAGTCAGCTACCTTATTTCCTCGAACAGTAACAGTTCAAGAGGTGCTGCATTAAACTTCGATACAAAATTATTGTTCGTTTATGAACAAGAAGAGGAAACTAAATATTTGTACCGAATACATTTACATTCATGATATGCTTGCCGATCCGATTGTAACACCCCGTGTTTCGAAAGTTAAAGTCAAAGTCAAGATTGAAGTCAAAGGGAGACAAGATTGCTAACTGCGATATGTCACTCCTTGCTCAATTCCTGTTTTGACTTCTTTGACTTGTAGATATTTTATTTTATGCTTTTACGTTAGTTGAATTATGTGGAGTACTTATTACTAATCGAGGCTTATTTGATGTTTATCGCATATTTGATCGCTTTATCACTTATCGCAATCGCACTCGCAACTCGAATTATGCATCCTGGTTACTGTTCTTATGTGTGTGTGCCTCCTAACTGTTACTTGTGCATGTTTATTTATGTTATGTTGTGGTGCTTAATCGAAACGCAATCGAAACTCAATCGCACTCGAATCACAGACGCAAAACGCAAGTTAAATTAGGATGATTGTATGCTGATATAGTAGTTGGGATTAAAAGTAATTTGAATAGGAAACTCCATTGCATCGCAACGCTCAACACGCGAATCAAAATCGCAAAACTCGTCACGTAAATCACTCCAATCGAGTGGTTAGCCGATCGAGCTGCCACCCGATCGAGGTGCCACTCGATCGAGCTGCCACCCGATCGGGTTGCCACCCGATCGACCAGCCACTTACTCCCTCTTTCCATTTATGGAAACCCTATAAATACCCCATATGCCAACCTCATTTGATGTTGACAGCTCTCTCTCTGCTCACTCTTTCCAGCCGCTATTTCTTCAGATTTCTCGCGATTCTTGTAAGTTTTCAACATAAATCTTGTACTTTCTTGATCTACACGCACTTCTACACCTTTCTATCTTTTGAATCTTAACTTTTAACCGTGAAATCACTAAGATTTGAGGTGTTCTAGGATGATGTCATCATGGTGTTCATATGAACTTCATGTTTTGGCTTCAATCCACCAAGAACAGCTTAGATCTAAACGATTTCCACATAAATAAACAAAGATCTTGCATAGATCTGAACCTATTCATGGTGAAAAGGATTGAAAGATGGTTTTCCAACTTTCTTTCAACTCTTTTACACTCAATGCATTCAAAACCGATAGAATCGGAGCTTGTTCTAACCTTCTACTCTTTCTTGTTGATGTGTTGGTTCAAGATCTGGATTCTATCCAAGAGATTACCGATCTTGGGTTAAACATGAAATGCCGTCTCGAACAGTTAATTGGTCGGACTAGGGTGGTTCCTGTCCGATCGGGTCACTAAGTCTTGACGAGGTTTCTTTTGTTTAACACGCTATCATACAATCTCGAGAAAACGACAAACTATCAAAACAACCAAGGAAGAAGACGACCAGGTCCTCTGGGACGGATTGCCATCCGATCGGATTGCCGTCCGATCGGATTGCCACCTGACCGGACAGTCACACGATCGGATTGCACCTTGGGTCCCACACGATCGGATTGCCACCCGATCGGATT
Organism: Helianthus annuus; assembly: GCF_002127325.2. Taxonomy (NCBI): domain Eukaryota; kingdom Viridiplantae; phylum Streptophyta; class Magnoliopsida; order Asterales; family Asteraceae; genus Helianthus; species Helianthus annuus. Next base: position 163,618,022 of record NC_035440.2, on the reverse strand, counting down.
GCTGTCCGATCCTTTGACACTTTGTATCATTTCACGCGCCGCTTATCGTTTACGCTATCGTTCTGATCAGGCTAACTTTACTCTCTAGCGCTCCCTTTAATCCATCATCGCTGTGAGTATACTCGATCCCTTTTTACTTTACGCACTTTTGGGTGTTACATACGTTACTTATTCTAAATCACATTGAACACACTACGCAATACTTTAAACGCTAACCATTACCGCATGTTATACGTGACTTAATGAATGCTTGTTTGTTATGTTTACACATGGAATGCTGTCTACCTGCCTTAGCAACGATAGTACTATAGTTTGGACTCAGCACCTGTTCACTCAGGGGTTGTTAAGGACAATTTGTTACATGGCTCACAGTGGTGAGTGTGTATTACGAACTGCCTTGGGTTGTCAACCCACAGTCATTGGTATCGATAGGTTCATGTCGATAACTAATGTGCTTCATTTCACACTGTGTACGTGCTGGTTATGCGTAATCGATTTCGAACTTTATTATATTTGTTAAACTTGTATGCTCACCTTTACACTATGTGTATTGACATTTACTTTAACGTATGTGGCAGGTGCTTAGGATGTTTATATGCTTGGCTTGTTGTGAAATCGAGGCTAGGAAAGGTCTAGAAACAAATAAACAATTGTCTGTATTTGAAAATCTGAGTTGTCGGAACAGAACAAATTGACTAGATCTTGTCTGTAATAATTATATTACTTTTTATGTCATGGTATGGGACATGATGCTTTAAATAATTGGTAATTATAGTTGTTATGGAAACTTCTGGACAATCTGTTTCGCTCAGTGTCGCGCCCCGATGTTTCCGTCATCGGTTGGGTTGTGACAGATTGGTATCAGAGCCATAACTATAGGGAATTAGGCAAGACTCGACCTAGTCCGGGTCGACGTCTTAGAAACGACCTAGTCTATAGTTAGGTACCAGCAGACCGACTTGTGCTTATCTTGTAAGGATTATGTACGAGCTTACTTGCTATTTCTCGCTATTCTCGCCTACGCTACACTATCACTGCACTCTAATTTTCAAACAGTAAACGAGCGATTAGGTCAAGATTAGGTGTGGAAACCGCAAACTCTCGATTAAATTGCTTGTTCGACCTGCATTTTTATTTATAAACAGGAGAAATTGCGTCGAATCAGGAGTGAAATCCATACTTTGGCGCATAATTCCTCCTTGCTTTATTAAAACAGGAACGAAGTTATTAAGTCAGGGGTGAAACCCGAACCTTGATGACTTGTTCCGCCCTCTATTCTTGGTTTTACAAAGCTCTCACCAAAGTCTCGACGGACTCCAACAACTTGAAGTCACGTTGAAACTGGAAGGATGCGTGCCATTCGCCCAGAGTCGATATGAGGGCACAGTCCCGAAGGCCAAAGTGTGTACGAAAAGTCCCTGTGAATAGTCGAACCACTTTGGGTAGTCAATGTCTATCGAGCCTGAGACAATCTATTCTCGATTTTTACATGTTTCGATTCTGAGCTCGCTACTGCCGACTCTGATATTTGACGTTTTTATGTGGATTTTATATGCTTAATGTGATTTATCTGTTTATGTGTTTTCGATTTTTGGTAATTTATTCGCTCTTCGCTATCGCTTTGATTGACACACACTATTCGCACTGCACATCTACCTCAAACCGCTAACAAATCACTACTACATGAGGAACGACTTTACGCCACGTTGATTGCTATGTTATACGCTTACACTATACTACTCACTATGTTAATCGCTATCGCTATTCTCGAACGCTCGCGGACCTTGAATGATAGGTTTCTGTATTCTGACTGCCTCTTGTGATTACATGCTTATGTGCTTCTGTGCCATACGTGCTTATGTGTCTCCATGCTTATGTGAATCTGTGATTAAGTGACTATGTGGTTATGTGATTATACGTGTTCCTGAGCTTTAGTAAAACTAGGCGTGTGAGGTGAGATTCGACTATACTGTGTCTGAGTCCTATGGCGATGTCTGTTGCAGACAATGTCGTCGTCCGAATCCCGTCACTCGCGCGCTGCTCGCCAAAACCAGAAAGACAAATGCCTTGCTGCCCTCGTCACCATGCAAATGGCAAAGGCTGTTCCTCAGATCATGAGTGAACTATACGAGAACATGAGCAAATCGTCCGAAGAATCCAGGACTGAAACCCCAAAAGCTGCTTTTAGCTTCAAACATTTCAAGGCTTGCGGACCGAAAGAGTTCACTGGCGAAGATGGCCCTATGGCCTTGCTTCAATGGTTCGACTCAATCGAGGTCACCCTGCGTCAGAGTGGATGTCCTGACAATCTCCGCACTTTAAATGCTACCGCCGTTTTCCAGTCCGGCGCCTTAAACTGGTGGACGGCCGAGAGGAACAAACGCGGAAACGATGCAGCCTATGGTCTGTCATGGGATGAGTTGAAGAACGTCATGTTCGAAGAGTTCTGCCCTCCCCATGAGCGCCAAAAGCTGGAGGATGAATTCTGGCACATAAAGCAGAAAGATGGTGACAACGCTGCTTTAACTGCTCACTTCAAGCAACTCAGTATTATCTGTCCTGATCAAGTGAAGACTGCTGACATGACAATCAAGGAGTACATCCGGCTCTGCCGGATTGTGTTGCAGATTTTGTGCATTCCTCAAAGCCAGCAACAATCGAGAAAACCTACCTGCTTGCCGCTGAGATCAATGACAAGAGAGTCAAAGCTGGCTACTGGGATAAAGCTACCAAGAACCTGCACCAAGCTACCACTGCACCAACCGCTGACACCGCCACCGCATCGCAGTCGTCAAAGTCCTCTCGTCGCAAGAGAAAGAACAACAACAGCAGCTCCAGCAACAAGAACTGTGATGTCACTACCATTGCTGCCCCGCTTCAAGCCGTACCGGCTCAGCAGCAATCTCAGCACCGATCAGCTCCAGCACCAGTTACCTATGCACCGCCTGCAAAGCGTGCATACACCGGCCCTCACCCTGCCTGCCCGACATGTACTTATCATCATCCGGTGGGTATCGCCTGCCGATTTTGCGTGCACTGCAATATGTACGGCTACTTCACCGCTAATTTTCGTACTGGTCCTCGACAAGTACCAGCTAAAGCTACTGCTCGTCAAGCTTTACTTCCAGCTCCTCAAGGCCAACAAGCGGCTCAGGCATCCGCGGTCAATGCCAGAGTCTGCTTCGCGTGTGGTGATCCTAACCATTTCACGAACATGTGCCCGAACAGGGTTGTGAAACAAGAGCCCCAGCAGCAGCAGCCTTAGCAACAACAACAGCAGCAACAACAATCTCAGCAGCAACAGCAACTAGCCGCCCGCGCCCGAACTTTCAACATCAATGTGCGCCAAGCCCAGGCCGACAACAACGTGGTCAATGGTACGTTCCTTGTGAATGGCATTTATATATGCTTCGTGTTTGTTTGATACTGGAGCCGATAACTATTTTGTGTCATTTGAATTCGAGAAGCTCCTTAATCGTAAGCGCTCCCATCTCCCCTCGACATCTATGTCGAAGTCGCCACCGGAAGAACTGTCGCCGTTAATTCTGTTCTTCGTGATTGTACTCTTGAACTCAACAATCACATCTTTCCGATTGATCTTATTCCGATGCAACTCGGAAGTTTTGACATCATAGTAGGCATGGACTACTTTCGTGAAAACCATGCTGAAGTTGTGTGCTTTGATAAGATGATTCGTTTCACGCTCGCTAATGGTGACCAATTGTGTGTTTACGGTGAAACTCCCTCGAAAGGTCTTAAGCTCATGTCATGTGTCCAAGCTAGCAAGTATCTCCGCAAGGAATACAGAGCTTTCTTGGCTAACATTGTAGTAGTGGAGGAGGTAAAGAAAGGAAAGACAGGAGTGAAAGATGTTCCTGTGGTTCGTGAATTTCCTAATGTGTTTCCTGATGATCTTCCCAGATTACCGCCAAGTCGTGATATCGACTTTCGTATCGACCTCATTCCTGGAGCCAACCCCATTGCTAGAGCTCCTTATCGACTTGCTCCGTCCGAAATGCGCGAACTCTCGAGTCAGCTCCAGGAATTGCTTGATAAAGGCTTTATTCGCCCGAGCACCTCTCCTTGGGGCGCACCAGTCCTTTTCATCAAAAAGAAGGATGGGTCACTCCGGATGTGCATCGACTATCTGGAATTGAATAAGCTGACAATCAAGAATCGCTATCCCCTGCCTCGCATCGATGATTTGTTTGACCAGCTATAAGGTGCTATGTGTTTCTCGATGATCGATCTACGCTCAGGCTATCACCAACTACACATCCAAGAGGAGGATATACCCAAAACCGCGTTTCGCACTCGATACGGTCACTATGAGTTCGTTGTTATGCCATTTGGTTTAACCAACGCACCCGCGTTTTTTATGGATCTGATGAATCACGTGTGTAAACCATTTCTTGACCGCTTCGTCATCGTGTTCATCGATGATATCCTGATCTATTCAAAATCAAAAGCTGAACACGCGCAACATCTACGTTTGGTTCTCGAGCTACTCCAAGGGAATCGACTCTATGCCAAGTTCTTCAAGTGCGAATTTTGGCTGGAGGAGGTTCAATTCCTCGGTCACATTGTCAATAGTCAAGGTATTCATGTCGATCCCGCGAAGATTGAAGTAGTTAAGAGTTGGGTTACACTGAAGAACCCGTCTGAAGTCCGTTCTTTTCTCGGACTAGCGGGCTATTATCGTCGATATATCGAAGGGTTCTCTAAAATCGTTGTGCCATTTACCGCTCTCACGCATAAAGACAAGCCTTTTGTTTGGGGAACTGAACAAGATTCTGTTTTCCAAACCCTCAAGCATATGCTTTGCAATGCTCCCGTCCTCGCTTTACCCGACGGAAACGACGACTTCATCGTCTATTGTGATGCCTCGAACCTTGGTCTTGGTTGTGTTCTCATGCAACGAGACAAGTTTATCGCTTACACATCTCGTCAGCTCAAGATCCACGAGAAGAACTATACAACCCATGACCTCGAGCTAGGAGCAGTTGTTTTTGCGTTAAAGATTTGGCGACACTACCTGTATGGTACTAAGTGTACGATCTTCAGCGATCATAGGAGCCTACAACATATCTTTGACCAGAAGGAACTTAATATGCGTCAACGCCGATGGGTAGAACTTCTCAACGATTATGACTGTGAGATTTGTTATCATCCAGGCAAAGCAAATGTCATTGCCGATGCTCTGAGCCGACGAAGCTATCTGCATAGCGCTCGTAATGTTCCAGCCCAACATCATCTCGAAACCCTTATCCGCGAAGCCCAGCATGCCTGTTTTACCGAACGCACCTTGAAGAAGGAAAGAATCTATCACGATGGAGCCCATCTTGTGAATAAGTCGAATGGGATATTCCATTATCTGGACCGAATTTGGATCCCTAAGCCGACCGATTTACGATAGATTTTGATGGACGAAGCCCACAAGTCTTAGTATTCTATTCATCCCGGTGCCGATAAAATGTACCAGGACCTTCGCTACAAGTACTGGTGGTCGGGCATGAAAAGAGATATCGCTCTCTATGTCGGAAAATGCCTGACTTGCTCGAAAGTCAAGGCCGAACACCAAAGACCCTCTGGCTTACTTTAACAACCCCCGATCCCTATGTGGAAGTGGGAAAGTATAGCTATGGACTTCATAACGAAACTTCCGCGTACACCATCAAGTCACGACAACATCCGGGTTGTAGTTGACCGTTTGACTAAATCTGCTCATTTTCTGCCAATACGAGAAGACTACAACGTAGAACGATTAGCCCGAATCTACACCGATGAGATCATTTGTCGACATGGGACACCTCGCGACATCATCTCTAACCGTGATGCACAGTTTACCTCACGTCTATAGGAAATGTTTCAAACGGCTCTCGGTACTACGCTTAATCTAAGTACCGCATTTCACCCTCAAACCGACGGTTAGACTGAGAGAACGATCCGTACCCTTGAAGACATGCTCCGTTCGTGTGTCATAGATTTTGGTGGTAATTGGGACGCTTACCTGCCGTTAGTCGAATTCTCGTATAATAACAGTTATCATTCTAGCATTCAAATGGCACCGTTTGAGGCTTTATACGGAAGAAAATGTCGATCGCCCATTGTATGGAACTAGATCGGGTATTCGCAATTAACCGGTCCTGAGCTATTGCAAGAAACGACTGACAAAGTCCTCCAGATTCGAGACAATCTGCTGAAAGCTCGGAGTCGTCAGAAAAGTTACGCCGATAGACGACGCAAGCCCCTTGAATTTGACGTTGGCGACTACGTACTCCTAATGGTATCACCTTGGAAGGGTGTGGTCAGATTCGGCAAGAAAGGGAAACTCGCGCCTCGATATGTTGGGCCATTTAAGATTCTGGAAAGGATTGGAAAAGTCGCCTACAGACTCGAACTACCGGAAGAACTTAGTAACGTCCACCCGACTATCCATGTGTCGAACCTCAGAAAGTGCCTGGCTGAGCATGATTTAATTATACCTCTAGAAGATCTCCAAGTAAACGAAACACTACACTTCATGGAGAAGCCTGTCGAGATAATGGATTGCCAAACCAAGCAGCTCAGATGCTCGCGCATTCCCATTGTGAAGGTTCGATAGGAAGGCAAACGAGGCGCCGAGTTCACTTGGGAACTCGAAAGCGACATGAAGGAGAAGTATCCACAGTTGTTTGTTACGGCTTCGGCCTAATTTCGGGACGAAATTCCCTCAACTAGGGGAGGCTGTAACACCCCGTGTTTCGAAGTCAAAGCCAAGATTGAAGTCAAAGGGAGACAAGATTGCTAATTGCGATCTGTCACTCCTTGCTCAATTCATGTTTTGACTTCTTTGACTTGTAGATAGTCTATTTTATGCTTTTACGACAGTTGTATTATGTGGAGTAATTATTACTAATCGAGGCTTATTCGATGTTTATCGCATGTTTTATCGCATATTTGATCGTTTTATCGCTTATCGCAATCGCACTCGTAACTCGAATTATACATCTTGGTTACTGTTCTTATGTGTGTGTGCCTCCTATGTGTTACTTGTGCATGTTTATTTATGTTATGTTGTGGTGCTTAATTGAAACGCAATCGAAACTCAATCGCACTCGAATCACAGACGCAAAACGCAAGTTAAATTAGGATGATTGTATGTTGATATAGTAGTTGGGATTAAAAGTAATTTGAATAGGAAACTCTATCGCATCGCTGTTAGGACCGGTTTGACTCCGAAACGATTGCGTATGAACTCGTACGACGTGCGGAATCCGTGTACGAGCAAAACCGAAACACACGAGACGTACTATTAACGTGATTCTTTGATAGATCTGAAAAGATACAAGAACCGTGAATCACCTTTTGCCTTTCTCTCTCTACTTTCTCTCTCTAGCTTCTCTCTCTAACCTCTAAGCTTCAAAGATCAAAATGGCAAAAGTCCTTAACTAAAAGCCTAAGGCTTCTATTTATAGGCCAAGGTATAAGGAGAGTTCTCCTTATTTACAATCATGCCACCTTGCCTTTTAGTAACAAGATATAACAATATAATCACTAAAGTTCTTCTGTTTTTGCTACGAACTGAGATGACGGAGGCGATAGACATAAATGTACTAACAGACTCCCCCTTGGATATTGCCGTAGTCAATCTCAAACATTCAGACTCGTAGCTTCTTTTCTTTTCTTTCTCTCTCTTTAGCTTGAATATAATCCCGGTGGATTTATCTTCAGCTTCAGCTCCCCCTTTCGGTGAACTCTTCAGGCTTCCCCTTTCGTCAAGCATCCGTGCTTTGGGATCGACACCTGGCTTTCCAGTTACAAGCTCTTTCAGGAACGATACCTGGCTCCTTACACGCTTCCGTTAGCATTGAGCTCGTCTTCAGACTCCCCCTCAGACTCGGCTGTCGGGATTGTAGTCTGGAATAACATCTGCAACACTCATACGTTTATAAGTGACATTGTTTTGAAATTGTCCAGAAATCGTAATCTGGCTCTTTAAACTTTCTAAATCAAGATTCTGGCTTTAAGATATAATAATATGAATATATCCAGGATTATCTTGACTCTCTCCCCCTATCAAAATGCTTTATAGATTTGACAGCGTTAAAGAATCCAAATCGAAAAACTGACTCTTTTAAGATTTTAACAATATGAGCATCCAAATCCTTCACGGTTGATCATCCAAGTCCAAATTAATGACCTTGGAGATATCACAAACTGTTTTTAAATTTTGATTTTAATTTTAAAAACTTCAAGTTTCAAATTAATGAACTTGATTTATTTCCAGAAACATGATTAGCATACTTAGATCTTGAAACTTAGCACTCAGACATCGGTTGTCGAAAATAAAACAGAAGTCAAAATCTTTTTGTATTTTTCTGAAAATATAAAGCAGTAAAGAAATATGTACAAACATATCTACAGACAATATTTTGTTTGAGTTCGTGTAAGAGGATCATATCAGTTTATGACGAATCACAAGCACCGTTAAGCTTTAATCATTTTAAGTTCTAAACGATTCACCTCGATATAGTTGTCCTCTTAAATTTTCACACAATTTTCAATCTATTCAGGATACGCTTTAGATGTTTTAGGAACTTAGCTCGATTTATGTGTCCCACCTCTTGAATATACTCCCGTATCCAGAATCTCAATATTCAGTCTTACAGGCAAGAGTACTACAATGATGTCTGTACATAAATTAGGGGTTTAATGCGAGAATTGAGGGATCTCAGGTCAGAACTTCCGTTCAGCAGAGAGATATCAATTTCGACTTTGCGGTGTGTCCCCTTTAGAGAATCTTTTAGCTACAACAGATGATTATCAATTTTATTGTCTAATCACTGAGGGCTAGAATGCTATGTTTCAAGCATTTACTGCAAAGCATTATCCAAGGACTAGGTCAGAACTACCGTTCAGCAGAAGTCCCGGAATAATACCCCAGACATCATAGAGTATTAATACCTAGTATATCAGAATACGAGACCTTTCAAACGAGATTTCAGGGGTTACCTATATATCCAAGTAGTGTTCCCCACAAATTTCGCAAGTTTGAAATTTTAGGTTTATATCCCGAATAAATCTACTAAATGTACAAAAACCTATCGTAACATCATCAGTGAGACCGTTTATCACATTTGACATTACATTTCTTTAGCGTACTGTGATAGTTCACTGATGTACTATCATTTCCTCTTTTATCAACAAAACTCAATTTTTTTGAATTTTATCATGTTTTTGACTTTTTCAAATTTTCTAATGTTTTTGGATTTTCTGACAATAATATCTCTTACTCCCCCTAAAATTCAAAATCATTTAAAGAAAATTTGACAACCTGATATTGATAGCTTTGTCTCGCCATCCATTTTCTGCTTCTCATGCACTTATTTACAGAAAATATAATGTACCCCCATGATTTACAACACATTGATCTTTTACAGTTTGAAAACCGTTTTTCAATCTTGTGAAATTAATCATGTTTGTTCAGCCGTGAGGGTTTCGGCGTATTCAATCAGAACATCCCCTGATAACAAACTATTTTCCCATTATGATTTCAAAGCATTTAAGTTTGTTTTAATCAAAATGGTTTTTCCGGAAAATAAGTTTTGTTTAATTCACACACGGGGTTTATTCATCACCTTGTTCTTTCATCAACTAATTCGAAAGTTAAATCAAGTACAATTTAATGTCCTTGATAAAACATTTCTCAAGAAAGATGCCGATTCCTACTCCTCAATTACCAACCTGGGAGTTCCGGCAAATTCAAATAACATATTTTTGAATTTTTGTATTTTTGAAAAATTTAGAGACAAACATATTTTTGATTTTCAAATTTTTGACAAAATGAAAACATATTTTTGGTTTTTAAATTTTTCAATTTTTAGAGTTTTTGAAAATATTGTTTATTTATGTACAGAAGTCAAACAAACTCCCTGTTTAACCGTTGCAGGGATCAGCAGCCTCCGGTGCCAGGCTGCTTCGTTTCTCCTTTGGTTGACATTCAGTTTTCTTCAGAAACACCTGCACATTCAAATTTTATCAAATACGACACAATAATTTTCTTTTCAATAAAGATGGATGCCGATTCATGCTTCGCGATAAAGGAAGCTCCGGCAGATCAAATTGTTCAATCAAACATTGTATCCACCCAAGCCTCACCAGCCTTGGGTGTAACCTTGACTCTAGCAATCTGAATTTTAAAATTTTTAGCCTTAAGTGGTGGAAAATTTGCATCATAATCAATCGAAATTGACTCCTCAGCCTTTTTCACCTCATAAGTTGAACTTTCTGTTTCTGTTTTCGATTTCCAGATTTGTTTTTGTTTCTCATTTTTAACCAAATCAACATGTTTCTTAACACTCCATGTTTGACCTTTTGGAGTCCCACGTTTGTAAAAATGTGACTCTTTTTGAACATTTGGACTCTGAACAACATCTTTTGGTTTCCAAAATTGGTTTTGTTTTGTTGCATCAACAGTTGTTTTCCAACTTTGTGTTGTTCTAAGTTCGGGTGTCACTGGTTTCCAAGTTTGTTGTGAGTCAGCCTTTGACAATTTTGGCTTCCAAGTTTGCTTTGATTCAAACTTGGTTGACTTTTGATTCACAACTTCATATTTCTGTTTTTGAACATAAACAGACTTCTTTTTCGTCTCAACACCAACAGGTTTTAGATTTGGACATTTGCGAGCAAGATGTCCTGTTTGATCACATTTAAAGCATGTTCTCTTTGAAACATCTTTGACCTGTTGTTGTTGCTTTTTCTGGGCCTGAAACTCTTCATTTGACTGTTGTCTAAATTTGAGTTCTTTCTCTTCTTCTGAACTTGTTCCGTGAACGAAGTTCATTTTTGCCTGAAAATTCGGAGTTTTATTTTTATTCCAATTTTGTTTCTTCTTATAACCCAACCCAGCCTTCATGTTTTTCTTCTTGTAACCAGGTTTGTTATAAAAAGTTTTGTGACCTTTACCAGCAAATTTTGGAATTTCAGATTTTTCAATCTCAACCATCTTGAAAACTTTGTCAATCTTTTCTGAAATCACATTCTGAATCGGGAATACAACGTCTAAGAATAATTTGTCCGATCCAATCATGGTATAAACCAATCCCTTTGAATCATCATTCAAACTTTTCTCAGATTTTGTGTTCTTCAGATATGCATCATGAAGATTTCCTTCATCTTCATCATGTGATTCAGATTTACCTGTATGAACCGACTCTTCGTTCAAGACACTTTCAACGACTTTACCTACCACCTCTGAATCATGAATATCATCAGATTTGGAATAGGTTATGTCAATGTTGTCTGGCAATTTGTCTACCATGTTGAAAGCTTTTTCGACCTTTTCCTCATCATAAAATGCAAACTTTTCCGGTGGTGGAACTTGATGAAACTCTGAGCCAATGCCTTTCTTGTTCTGCTCAGACTCACCATCACCCGGTTTTATATTGAAAATTCGTTCAAGCACATATGACGACACATGGTAACTTTTTAACTTGTTGTTTTCCTGTTCTAAATCAACAATCTGTTGCTTTAGCTTAGCAATATCCTCAATATATGAATTAACAACATCTTGTTTTATAGCATACATTCGTTTTAGCTCTTTTGTTGTTTCAGACATATAATTCATTCTAGATTGAGCATATTTCATTTCGTCTTTCACTTTTTCATATGACTCTTTTATAATCTCATATGATAATTTCATTGAATCATATTCCTTTTTCATTTCTTGACAAGCAATTTCTTTTTGTTCACATTCATTTGTTATTTTCAAAACGTTTTCTTTTAAAACTTTATTTTCTTTTTCCAATTTGTTACATCTTTCAGAAAGTTTTTCATCATTTTCTTTAAAAACCTTTTCATTTTCTAACATTTCTTTGCATTTATTTTTGAAAATGTTTTCGATTTTTGTGAATTCAAGTTCTTTTGTTCTGAATTGCTCATCTTTTTCAGTACAAGCTCTGCACTGTTCCATGCATTTCTTGCACTGTTCAAATGGTTTTAAGACTTCAGAATCAGAATTTACCTTAGTGATAAGCACCTCGGTGTTTTTAGCTGCCTCTGGCTGCTTTATCTCAGCATCATTTAGCTTTTGTTCAACACTGACTTCCTCACCAACATCACCAGCATCTGACTTGACATCCTTCTTTTCTTCTTCGTCAATTTGCTGTTCTTCAACTTCTTTTACAACTTCAGCTTCCACAGCTTCTGTTTCAACTTCTTCAGCAACCTTCTTCAGATTAACCACCATTTCTTCAACATTCTTCTTCATTTTCTCTTCATCCCTTTTTCTCAAGCATGACAGCATAGCATATCGAATATCTCTTTCGTATTGTTTAACGTATGCATCATCTTTCGTCACTCTTCTGTAATATTCAGCTCTCAACGGAACAGCAAGAAGAACATCATCAAAGATTATATCTTTCTTTGGAACAACTGGTTCTCCTTCTCTGTTGTAATAACACTCTCTCTTCTTGTCCCATCGTTTGTTGCTGACAACATTCTCATATTCTTCCTGCATCTCATCCATTCTTCTGTAAACCACATCTCTTTCTTTATGTGTTTTCTCACTCAAGATCTCTTCTCGAGTTTTCTCTTTGTTCTCAATCTTTTCTTCATGGTTTTTAGCAGGTTCTATTTCTTCTTTAATTTCAGCAACATTCGCAAACTTTCTTGGTGCTGTCGTAGCTTTCCCATGAGCTGTTTTGCGAACAATTTCATTTCGATCTTCTTCTGGACAAATTTGAGACCAATCATATCCTTCATCAGGATATATGACAGGACAAGCTCTTGAAGTTGTTTTTGGTCTATCTTCAATCAACTTTGGCTCTTCTCTGCTTCGATGGTAGATCGCCTTTTGATAATAATCATCATTGAAAGGACGTTCATTTCTTTCAGCAACTTCTGCATTCCTACACTCTCTTTTGAAATGACCTTTTTGCTTGCATTTGAAGCAGGTCACTTTTGACTTGTCGAATCCAAGCTTTGTTGATGGACCACCAAGAGATTGTTTCCCAGTAATTTCCATGTATCTTTGAGCTCTACGAATGCAGCTTGCTAAACACCAACGAATATCAATAAGTTCCATCTCCTCTGGATCAATCTGGTCGTAGTCTTCTTTCGTCAGTTCAGAATTACCGATTTTTCCAGCTACCAGACCTTCATATGATTCCAGGACAGATGCAAGAAAGCTCATTTGCTGCTTCGCTGCATTGATACTCATTGCTGGAGAATTCTTCAGTTTAAGAGCAATGTTGCACAAAATTTCATCTGTGTCTTCAGAATTTGTTTTTGAAGATGAATGATATCCAGACTGATGACTTGTTGACGTTGTTTGAGATTCATTCATCTTTTCACCAATGAATGCTGTCTTTGGTGAACCAACGCCCTTCTCTGAAAGTACACTACTTTTGTAATACAAGCCGACATTCTGTTGACGTGAAGACTCTGTCATCTTGCTTTGTTTCTGCAGCTCTAGATCATGACTCTCAATCTTTTCAAACAATGTATCAAGAGAAATTGTATCATATGAATCATCATTTTTCAAAATAAACACAAACGTTTGCCACTGATCAACTCGTGGTAACGCTTCAATCACTTTATCGATGATTTCTTCTCTTGTTTTAGCAATTTCAAATCTTTCGAGTTCGATTTTTAGGTGACAAAATCTTTCTATCATTTGTCTCACCGATTCTCCTTTTAAACTATCAAAAAGATCAAATTCTTTTTTAATTAGCGCGATTTTGTTCTTTTTAATTTGTTTGCCACCCTCAGCTTTAATACGTAGAGCTTCCCAAACCGATTTGGATGTCCCGCTATGATTTAATAATGCAAATATATCGTTTCTAATTGCTGACTGTATCAATGCGATCATCCTTTGTTCGGCGGCAAATTCTGCTCTGTCGTCTCTGGAGAATTTTTTGAACTGTAAATCTTCACCTTTGTCATCTTTTGGCTTTTCGTATCCGTACTCAAGACAAAACCAACTTTCATGTGCATACGCTTTTGCCCAATTAATAAATCTTTCTTTCCACCAAGTATAATCTTCAATGCTTTCAAGCGTTGGTGGTTTAGAATGCGTTCCGTAAAAGTTATCATGCTTGATGTTCTCATTGATTGCCTTCGTAATTGTTTTTGGTGTAACAGTTGTAACTTCGGATGATTCAGATGTGAACGCGTTGAAAAACGTGTTATAAAATTCCTCAGCCATGGTTTGAACTTTTTGAATTACCTCGAATCACCTGAATGAATTACGTAAACAATCGATTAGTTCAAAGACTTTTAACAAACTTGATTTTGGAAATTAATCGATTTGATATGATTTTACAAATAATATGATCCAAATCAATTTTAAAACAATTTAATCAATTTGATTATTATCAACCGATCGGATGGGGTTTGCTAGCCGATCGGATAAGAAATGGATGCTAGCCGATCGGTTAGGAGGTAGTGCTAGCCGATCGAGTGGGAGGTGGTGCTAGCCGATCGAGTAGAAAAGGTCTCTGTTCGATCGAGTAGGAAAGTATACTGTTCGATCGAGTAGGAAGGTATTGCTGTTCGAGTGGGACTTTGCTAGCCGATCGGTTAGCACTTGCTAGCCGATCGGTTAGAAACTTTAACAAAAACACAAAGTCTGTTCGATTGGAATTTGCTGATTGATCGGTTAGCTCTTGCTAGCCGATCGGTTAAGAAAGATTACTGCTCGATCGAGTTGAAATAAAGAGGTTGCTGGCCGTTCGAATAAGGACAATGCTGGCCGATCGAATAGGGACAATGCTGGCCGATCGAATAGGGACAATGCTGGCCGATCGGTTAGGATTATTACTAAAAGCTTTATCACTTCACAAGACCTGCTATTCGATCGAACAGCTACTCGACCTAAAACATTTCTGTTCGATCGAGTAGAAGCATGAGTAAATTTTTCTTGTTCGAATGGAATTTTCTGTCCGATCGGTTAGCACTTGTTAGCCGATCGGTTAGAAGCTTTAACTATACAAAGTCTGCTACTCGATCGAGTAGCTGTTCGAACCAAAGTCTCTCCTGTTCGATCGAATAAAAAGATGTGCTGTTCGATCCACGAGTTGCTAGCCGATCGGTTAGCACTTTGCTAGCCGATCGGTTTGCAATATATGCTGTTCGATACAAATCGCTGTTCGATCCAAATTTCTGCTCGATCCAAATTGCTAGCCGATCGGTTAGCACATGCTAGCCGATCGGTTGGGAAATTCTGCTGTTCGATCGAATAAAAAGATGTGCTGTTCGATCCACGAGTTGCTAGCCGATCGGTTAGCACTTTGCTAGCCGATCGGTTTGCAATATATGCTGTTCGATACAAATCGCTGTTCGATCCAAATTTCTGCTCGATCCAAATTGC
Source organism: Helianthus annuus (assembly GCF_002127325.2). Classification (NCBI taxonomy): domain Eukaryota; kingdom Viridiplantae; phylum Streptophyta; class Magnoliopsida; order Asterales; family Asteraceae; genus Helianthus; species Helianthus annuus. The sequence goes on along the minus strand of NC_035440.2, from coordinate 163,602,670 downwards.
TAGCCGATCGGTTAGCACATGCTAGCCGATCGGTTGGGAAATTCTGCTGTTCGATCGAACAGAGTTTGACATCAACATGACGAACAGTTTCAGCTCAAACGAACACAAAATCACTGATTTCTCTCAAACGGCTTGGAATTTTGACCTGAAAATTTGTAGGATCATAGATCAGATATAGACGCACAACATATCAAAATTTCATCCAATTTCAACCGTAAAAACACTGTTAATTTTGCGATTTTCAGATAAAAACGTGAAGAACAAGAAAGTATGAAGAAATTTGACAAATCTGAGTAAATTCGACTCTGAATCTGAAGGATTTCTGTGCGTATTCGTGCGTTTGATCTGTGCAATCGAGCTCCTGCTCTGATACCACTTGTTAGGACCGGTTTGACTCCGAAACGATTGCGTATGAACTCGTACGACGTGCGGAATCCGTGTACGAGCAAAACCGAAACACACGAGACGTACTATTAACGTGATTCTTTGATAGATCTGAAAAGATACAAGAACCGTGAATCACCTTTTGCCTTTCTCTCTCTACTTTCTCTCTCTAGCTTCTCTCTCTAACCTCTAAGCTTCAAAGATCAAAATGGCAAAAGTCCTTAACTAAAAGCCTAAGGCTTCTATTTATAGGCCAAGGTATAAGGAGAGTTCTCCTTATTTACAATCATGCCACCTTGCCTTTTAGTAACAAGATATAACAATATAATCACTAAAGTTCTTCTGTTTTTGCTACGAACTGAGATGACGGAGGCGATAGACATAAATGTACTAACAATCGCAACGCTCAACAGGCGAATCGAAATCGCAAAACTCGTCGCGCAAATCACTCCAATCGAGTGGTTGGTCGATCGAGCTGCCACCCGATCGAGTTGCCACTTGATCGAGGTGCCACTCGATCGAGCTGCCACCCGATCGACCAGCCACTTACTCCCTCTTTCCATTTATGGAAACCCTATAAATACCCTATATGCCAACCTCATTTGATGTTGTCAGCTCTCTCTCTGCTCACTCGTTCCAGCCGCTATTTCTTCAGATTTCTCACGATTCTTGTAAGTTTTCAACATAAATCTTGTACTTTCTTGATTTACACGCACTTCTACACCTTTCTATCTTTTGAATCTTAACTTTTAACCATGAAATCACTAAGATTTGAGGTGTTCTAGGATGATGTCATCATGGTGTTCATATGAACTTCATGTTTTGGCTTCAATCCACCAAGAACAGCTTAGATCTAAACGATTTCCACATAAATAAACAAAGATCTTGCATAGATCTGAACAAATTCATGGTGAAAAGGATTGAAAGATGGTTTTCCAACTTTCTTTCAACTCTTTTACACTCAATGCATTCAAAACCGATAGAATCGGAGCTTGTTCTAACCTTCTACTCTTTCTTGTTGATGTGTTGGTTCAAGATCTGGATTCTATCCAAGAGACTACCAATTTCAGGTTAAACATGAAACACCGTCTCGAATAGTTAACTGGTCAGACTAGGGTGGTTCCTGTCCGATCGGGTCACTAAGTCTTGACGAGGTTTCTGTTGTTTAACACGCTATCATACAATTTTGAGAAAACGACAAACTATCAAAACAACCAAGGAAGAAGACGACTAGGTCATCTGGGACGGATTGTCGTCCGATCGGATTGCCACCCGACCGGACAGTCACCTGATCGGATTGCACCTTGGGTCCCACACTTAACTTTTATTTCAACAATTAAGGTTTGGAACTTTGAACGGATTGCCATCCGATCGAGTTGCCACCTGATCGGATTGCCACCCGACCATGTGATGTTCTGACTTCAACATTTAAACAATTTTCAACATGTTCAATGCACACGGATTGCCACCCAATCGGATTGCCATCCGATCGAGTGACCGTCCTACGGTGAACTTGTTCTCAACCTAAGAAGCCTTGCCAATCGGATCGTCGTCCGATCGAACTACCGTCCGATGGATCGACCTGAAAGGTAGAGATACTTCTATGTTTTCAAAATGCTGCAACGAAAACTTCAAAAGACAAGCCATCATACACAAACACATCCATCCCATACGAGATGACTATCCAATCCAGTGGCCACCCGATTGGGTGACCACCCGAACAGATTGTCATCCGATCGACCGGCCACCCGATCGGATTGCCACCCGATCGGATTGCTGTCCGATCCTTTGACACTTTGAATCATTTCACGCGCCGCTTATCGTTTACGCTATCGTTCTGATCAGGCTAACTTTACTCTCTAGCACTCCCTTCAATCCATCATCGCTGTGAGTATACTCGATCCCTTTTTACTTTATGCACTTTTGGGTGTTAAATACGTTACTTATTCTAAATCACATCGAACACACTACGCAATACTTTAAACACTAACCGTTGCCGCATGTTATACGTGACTTAATGAATGCTTGTTTGTTATGTTTACACATGGAATGTTGTCTACCTGCCTTAGCAACGATAGTACTATAGTTTGGACTCAGCACCTGTTCACTCAGGGGTTGTTAAGGACATTTTGTTACATGGCTCACAGTGGTGAGTGTGTATTACGAACTGCCTTGGGCAGTCAACCCGCAGTCATTGGTATCGATAGGTTCATGTCGATAACTAACGTGCTTCATTTCACACTGTGTACGTGTTGGTTATGCGTAATCGATTTCGAACTTTGTTATATCTATTAAACTTGTATGCTCACCTTTAAACTATGTGTGTTGACATTTACTTTAACGTATGTGGCAGGTGCTTAGGATGTTTATATGTTTGGCTTGCTGTGAAATCGAGGCTAGGAAAGGTCTAGAAACAAATAAACAATTGTCTGTATTTGAAAATCTGAGTTGTCGGAACAGAACAAATTGACTAGATCTTGTCTGTAATAATTATATTACTTTTTATGTCATGGTATGGGACATGATGCTTTAAATAATTGGTAATTATAGTTGTTATGGAAACTTCTGGACAATCTGTTTCGCTCAGTGTCGCGCCCCGATGTTTCCGCTATCGGTTAGGGTGTGACACCGATAACTAAGGTCTACACCTAAAGTCTTTTACGAGTTCATAATAAAGACGGGTTTTACTAAAGGCCTTACATAATAGCATATCGTACATATGAATGATTAGTTATTATTTTTTCCTCAATAATACAATTTGTTTGTCTATGAATACGTATGTGCACCTAATGACGTATAGACAAGAATTATGCAAATTAATCTTATAGGGCTTACCTCAGTCATTTTGGTCTTAAATTTATGTATGTTTTGATTTGGGGTTGTAACATGATTAATGGGGGTCTCGAGTTGAAAATAACTCAATGACTGTATTTTTCTGTTGCAATTTCAATTTGAAACATTGATTAATGTTTTAATTTGGCCAAACTTACTTATACTTATCATAAATGATCACTCGGCCAAGTGGGAGAATGTTAGAAATACCCCGTTGATGTGGCCTTACGGATCATTTAGTAACATTACTAATATGACATAACTAGTCTCCGACAATTACTTGATGGTAGTAATTGTAAATATTGATTAGTTCAAGGGGCAATTATGATTTCCCTTTAGATACCATTAATAGAGAATACATAGAGTTTTTATAACGAATCACCATTCATGACCATTATTCATTGATCTTTATATATTGATGATAAGTGGTGATAAAAAAACTCTAGTAGAACACCAATACTAAAAATTCTCTCTAGTGTGATCCATCAACACAAGGTAACATAACGGGAATCATGGCTTCATCTTTATCCTCAAAGATGATCATCCATACAAATAAGTATCTCTCACTTGGTATCTGTATTTACGCTATGATTGAATAAACATGATTAAGTTCTATAATTTCAATCCATGTTTATAGATATAATCAACAAGATAAGCAAAAGCCATGTCAGGATTGGTCTTTAAGAAAAAAACTAGTAATAAGACCCGTGTGCGTTGCGGCGCGGGTACTTCGCAAATATCGAACGGATTATTTCAAACGTTATGTGATGTGTTAACCATATGAAAACGTACGTTTTGACGTATCCGATTGAACTCAATGTATCCTATAGTTGTATTGCGATTGGATCAAAACGTAACATAAATTGAATTTATATCATACAATCATAATGTATTATACGCGACCCGACTAACTCGAATTTATATCGTCAAGGAAAAAAACTCTCGAGGGGGTCAGAGTGGCATTTACAAAGTTCATAAAAAGTTAAGTGGTTAAAAATTGCATTTCATAAACTTATGGGCTAAGAAAGGGTAAAGATAAAATTTGATAAAGTTTTGGGGTAAGAACGAAACTATAACAAAGTTGGGGCTGAAAAGGAAACTACCACAAACTTGGGGTGTCAAAGCAAAGTATTTGTAAAATGTACTAGTAGTTTAGTAACTCAGTTTGCCATTTTATGAAATTTTGAAAATATCAAAGTCAAGGGATTAAAACTGCAACATCATGAAAGTATGAGAGAGGGGAGGCAAAGCCGTGGGGTTTCCACCGACTTTATCTTTTAAGAGTATATAGAATATTTGTGTTTGGTTTTATTCAAAGTTAACATGATGTTTTCTGGTTATGGTTCCTCTAGTAATTATTCCCAAGTCATGTTTGGTGGTAGATTCTTGACCCAAATTGCCTTAATGGCATCAATTTGTTTACCGAGAATTGTAAGGTGTAACACCTCGTAAAATCACGTCCAATGATGTATTGACACGTGTAGTAAACCCTAATGAAGTCAAATGTTGAATTTAAGGGACTAATTTTTTGAAAAATCGAAAACTTTGATTATGAAAGGACCGGAAGTGTTAGCATACCTAAAATAAGTTCTAAATAACCTCTCACGATATTTATATTCACAAATGAGCCACTTGACGATCGAGTGTAGCCGTTTGCGGAATTAATTGAAAGTTTGCGCAATAAAGGGGTAAAAGCGTCAACATGTTAATTCTTACCTCTGAGTGGCCTTTTAGCAAACCGGGAGCTTCATGATATTTGATTACGCTCTCGGGAATGCCAATTATTGGCCGACTAAGGTTTTTATGCCTATAAGTAAGGTTACGCGCAACTTTGCAAGTTAGAGGGACTAAAAGTGTCAATATGTTTAATTATACCTCTGAATGACCTTTTAGATAACCTGAAGCATCGTGATGTTTAATAATACTTTCAAGAATGCCTAATATGGATTAAATGAGGCTTCAATGCTATTGAATGATGAGATGCGCAAGTTTGCGCAATAGAGGGACCTAAAGCGTCAACTTTTGAATCTTCGCCTTTCGGTGACCATTTAAGCGAACGAGAGTGTAGTAATATTTAAGTATATGCTTGGGAATGCCCATTATGGGCCATGGAAGGCTTGGATGTCAGTAAACGACATTAGCGCTACTTTGTGAGATTAAAGGACTATTTGCGTCAAACTGCGAAAGTATGTTGATTCGTATGTTATCGGACCTTCCGGAATATGTCCATGAGTTAAACATGCCCTAGTTATCCTATATATAGCTTAGATATAGGCTTAGAGGTGTTTGGTGCGCAAAAATAAACTTTTAAGTCATGCAGGGACTAAAAGTGTCAAAAAGTGCACAAGTTTGCATTTTCGCGCATATCTTGCATTCTGAATATATCCGGACACCCAAAAATTTATGTAACCACTAAAATATTATTTTAGTGTTTGGCATGATAAAATTTCATTCGTCGCGTAATTTGGATCGTTTTTCGCGCCCGTTCGTGTTTCGTCGTAATTAGACGAACAACGTGACCGTACGGCCAAACGAACCAACATATTTTTGAGCATGTTTCATGTCCCCTATGCTTAGGAATCATAGTAGAGCCTTAAAATGAGGTTAACGGGCCTTAAACGTGCCTAAAATGACCTTTTATGCTCACAGGGACCAATTCTGTAATTTCTGGAAGTTCTGTGCAGTTCTGGACTGCTAGGCGGGCCGCGTAGAGTTCTCTTGACTCTTACGCGGGCCGTGTAAGGCCCCCAGATCAGCAAATCAGCTGTTTTCATTTAGCAGCTGGGTTTCTTTGTTGGCACATGGTTTTAATCAATACTATGGGCCATTTTGGGCACCCATAGTATTAGAAAACAATGGGTATGAAGTGTATGGTCCGGATTTAATCATGTTTATCGGGGAACGATCTTAGCGGTCCTCTAAATCCTATAAATACCCCACTTCATTTCTTGCCAAACCCACACTTGATTTCTGAATTCTCTAAGTTGGAGACCTTGCTCTTCATACCTGAGAATTTGGGATCAAAACCTCCTTGCTTGGACCCTTTGTAAGTGTCCTTTCGTGCTTAGTTTAAATTTCTAGCGTTATAGCCGAAAAGTCAAGCATTTTTGAATAAACGCTTTGACCTTTAAACGGTTGAGCCATTGTTCGCAACGAACATGGCTACGTGGCCGTAATTAGGTAGGTGTTAAACCCTCAAAAGGGCACCTCCTAATTACCATGTTTACTTAGTTAAATTGTCGGGTCAAATAAAAGTCAACCGGGTTAGTTTTAAATAAATTCATAACTATTAATATAAAAGCCATAAAATCAGTTTTCTCACTTTAATAACTTGGTAAATATTAGTTGAACATGCCTAAGCATGATTCAACCCGACAATTCTAAGTATAGACTCGGTTCGGAACCGAAAGTCGCAAAAGTTGACTTTTGCTTTGACTTTCAGTTCTGACCCAATTTAGCTTAGTTTAGATATGCCTTAGGATTCTATTAGGACCAGGTTATAGGTTAGTATAACCCTCTGAGGTTATACAACTTGGATCCTTAGTTATCCTATTCATTGCATGTTTCCGCTATATGCCTAATTGTTGACCATTATGCCCTTTTGACCATAAAATAAGAATTTTGAAAATATGAGAGGACAATAATCTTTATTACTGATTTATAAACTTGTCCTTAAAATTTGACGTCAGTTTAAGGTCTAGATTAGGAGTTATGCTCAATAGCGTAATTAGAAAGCTTTTTATTAATTAAACGGTGTAATTAGCATAAAGCCTATCTAAACCTAATTTTTGATACCAAACTTTCTACATACTGATATAAAATAATATTTTGGGATTTTTAAAGATTTTTATTTATTTTTAGGCTGAGCATAACATAGGGTTCTAGCTTTAATTCGGTAATTGTTGGTTTTGCCCTTTTGGCCTATAAAATGAGTTTTACAAATCATTTTGATACCAAACTTTTTGCTATTGATTTTATATGATAAATAAAACATTTTAGGCTTTCTGGAATGATAAAAATATCAGCTTTTCTTATAAAACCCGGAAATCGCTTTACATATAAGGTTTGATACCTATTGATGTTTTAAGTAAATTTTCATAATTAAACAGTAGGCAAAAGCTTTAAACTCAGAATTCTAAATTTTAACCTTTAAAGCTTATGTGAAATTACCAAAATGCCCCTTTGGTGCATAGTTTGGTTATAATTGATAAATTTCACATAAATGTAATACCATACTGATATAACTTATTAAAGCAAGTATTTTTACTGATTATATCAGAACTGAAACTCAGATTAATATATAAACTCTTTTATAACCCTTAAAATGACCAAAATACCCCTTCGGGGTTAAATTTGAGTTTAAATTCGTTTTGGGCATAATGGAAGGTATCCTGCTGATATCACAACATATTTAGGGCATATTAACTTAGGAAACCTATTGATGACTCTTGTGGTTACCCGTTACGCACTTTTCGCGTTCGGATCGGCTTATGTAACTAGTTTGCATAAATTAGCCGAAACGGGTCAAACCTTATCATTTTTATCTCAAAATCCAGAATGTGTTTAGTTTACCCCTATTACACAAGTATACAAGCTTGTCGGGTCTAAACCACATTCTAATACCGGTCATCGCTTAATCATGCGTTTTGAACCGTATCTTCCTTTAAAACTAACCGGTCTAAGCATAGGCTTAATTAAGACCCGTTAGGAATCTAATAGGTTATTAAAAACCTTTGTTCCAGATTTAGGAGCCCAGTAAAAGCTATCTGTACTTGCTGATTTGATATACGACTGGGATTGAATTTATATTTAGCTCAGGTAAATACTTTTAACTTATTTTCCCTATACGGGCTTGGGGTACGGTATATAAAATACCGCTTGGTCGAGCATTGAATTTTTGATCGTATGAAGGTTAATTTATTGATATGACCCGTTTAAATTGTTTTGTTTGCTTAAAACCTTTGGGGGGTTAATGACCATGTCCCGGATATCCTTGGCATCATTCAAAGAAGTGGCCACGACCTAAGCACGGGGTGTAGGCGTACACCCGCCTATGCATATATAAATAATAAGGTATAACCGCCGGTTTCGAGAATAACTCGCCACGGGACTATATCATGTGGTGTGTCTATTAATCTTTAACCCGGTGTTCAGCCTGAGCTACTGAACGTATAAGAGACATGTAATTCTTTTACAAGTTTATATAAAAATAATTATCCCAAGTTATAAAATCTTTTGTGCCTTGTGCATTCAAATAAATTTTCTTAAACATTTTCAAAATGAGTCAGTTAAATTGTATTTACCAGTGTAAGCTGACGTATTTTCCCAAAAAGTCTAAGTGCAGGTACTAATCGGAATAGGCTGGTCTCTCCTAGCATCAAATAGAAGTCTCGCAAGCTTAGATGCCTATAAAGTCTGTTGGCCAAAGTTTCCTTTTTATTTGATCCGCCTGTGGATCTTTTTCAGCCATTTTGTGATACTTGATATTACATTTTATTCGGTTGAAATAAATCTATCTTTTGCTTCCGCTGTGCATTTAAATTTGTGTTGTTTGACTATGATGATATCAACTACGTCACGATACTCCTCACCGGGCCCACCGGTAATACGTGGAAATATCAGGGTGTGACATAAGGACTTAGTAATGATTAGGGGCAGACCCACATAGAGCGGGTCGAGGTCCCGGGCCAATGCTTGTAAAAAAATTAGTAGATTCGGTATATTAAATTGTATAAAGACCCATAAATACAATTAGGTGGACAACATAAAAAGAAAAGGAAAGCTGGTGTGGTGGTAAACCCTCTCTTTGCCAATAAGAGGTCATGGGTTCAGTCATTGTATAGCTTGTTTTTTCGTTTTTTTTAAATCTAATTCAAACTTCGCTCTGACCCGGCCCGAAGGATCACCGACCCGAAAATTTTAACGTTTTGTTATGAAAATTTTGAACATCGAAAAAAATGGACATTATTAGAAAAAAATCTTGAGTCCGTCACTGGTAATGATTACAAGCAAATTATTGAAATGACCTTACCATCATAGATATTTTCTAATGGACCACTATTGATGATGCAACAGAAAAAACAAATGGTTTAGCTAGAGTAGGAGATACACTTGTCTGCCTTTATGTTTTTGCTGATGGTGTAGTAGATGAGCAGAACCCTCTTTTTGCCAACTACAACCCAAAAACAATGAAAACTTAGTTAACATTTTATATAAAAAATAGAACAAAACAATATAATTTAGAGGTTGTGAATTTGATCCTTGTATTAACAAAAGAGTTGAATTAGGTTGGGTTAGATTAGGTTGTGTTTCACCCAATTAACTCTTTGAAAGGACAAAACTATCAATCGGAAAACTATTATTTACAGTTGCATCATTTAGTCTTCTATAATCTACGCACATCCTCCAAAAGCCATCTTTCTTCTTCACAAGAACTACTGCAAAAGAACTTGTACTTTCTCTTATAACTCCACTATCTAACAACTCTTAAGTCATCTTTTTCAGTAACATCTTTCTGTGCAGCCTGATATTCGTATAGTTTTTGAGTTATAGGTTGCGCGCCTTCTTTAAGGATCATTCCGTGATCACAAAATCTTTTAGGAGGTAAAGTAGTAGGAACAACAAAGATATCCTCATACTTCTTTAACAAACTGTTTAATATTTCTTCCCGTCCCTTGTAACTCACATGAGGTGATTGTCCCTCAGAAACCATACTAAACAGCTGAGCTTGAGCCACTTGATTCTTGTCTGCCAATAATTCTTGCATCTTCTCCACAGAACATAATACTAAATAGTATATGGACCAAAACTTTAATAGTTCAATAGCTCTACAATTTATATCTATTAAAATTCGTGTTATAATAATTTTTATGTATTAAAATTTGTACTTTAGGTTAAACAAGCAAGCATACCTTGGCTCAGGCTCAACTTGTTTACAACCGAGTTGTTTACGAAGTGAACGATCCGAGCCAAGGTAGGCTCGGGCTCGGCTCGTTTACAAACCGAGCCGACTCAACTCGTTTACTGTAACGGGCTGAAATGTGATTGCCTTATGTGAATTGATATTAAAAGTAAATTCCGTCTAACGCGCCACACAAAGTGCCTCAAAAAACATAAGTACTTGCGGCAACGAACGGACATTCACACTATTATCTATTATGAAACAACGGGCAGGCATTCGCGCTATTATGAAAGTTGTTTTCTTATATCCCACATCACATTCTATAGACTTTGTAGAGAAACAAATGATTGCGGATATAAGGATTATTCATTATTACAAATTTGTAGGCATTGTTACATAAAGCAAGATGCACACCGGTAACCACTTATAACACACGCTAGATATTACAATCACTCATAACACACACAGGATATTACAACCACTTATAACACACACTAGATATTACATGGGGACCGAAACACAAAACAATAGTGTAATATATTCTTTAAGCGTCTTTTCTGGAAAAGTGAACCCATCATTGTACCTGTACGCCACGTCTGTCATTTGTGCGAGATTAACGATTGGAGTAAGTAGATCCATTGGGACTTCTGTTGGCTTTAGACACCCCTCGTTTATATCTTTCCATGAGTTTTCAACCATTTCTTTAACTGCCTGGACAGCCACAATTTCTGACACTCTAAAAGTCTTCATATATGCATCTACACTTGTGGCCGAAGGACCTCTTTCCCGCTCAAACTTCATACGATCATCAAGTGTTATTAGATTATATTACACTATATGATATTTTGTTGTCATGAGCAAGCTATATAACTGGTCCTACAAAATAACTTTCTTAGAAAAAGCTAGTATAAGTAGGGTGAATTTAGTACCTCAACACTCACGACATCATCTTCAATCCTTCCAATTAACTCTACAGCTATTAACATCTTTGGATCACTTTTGTACCAAGCTATGGATTCTTGGGTGACGATCTTACCCATACCGATCAAAGCAGACTTACAAAGAAGATCATGTGTAGAAGTATATAACCCAATCTTCATATACTCTTCAAATGATGGCACCTCTCCACTGAGTCTCCATTCAGCCTCTTGAAGGTAGCTTCTGGCCAAGTCTTGAAACTAGGTTCATAACATAAATGAACAAAGAATAATAATATAAGTATAACTTTGTTTACGGACCCTGCTTGTAAGTAAGAATTTATAGTAAAGGATAATGTACAATGGAATCATACAGCCTTTTTTGAAGCCTCAATGATATATGGTGTCCATTGGTGAGGTTGTGGTTTGTCAAATTCAGCATACTCATTGAGTACAAGTTCATAGAAAGGTCTCATATATTCCGGAAGTTGCGACATAGCACTAATGTCCCATCTAAAAAGACCGAAACAACATGCAGTTTAAGTGAGTGGATAGATCAACATATATATAAAATAACAACGTGAGATATGCACAAGTTAATACATCAACTCGATACACGAGTATAATAACGAATACCTATTTATTGCAGAGGTTAGAAGTCGGGCCTCCTCAATAGTAGAGTATGCATCATATGTGTCATCTAACACCAACACAAACAATATGATTTTCGTTGTTATTATCCGGGCTTGAGAGTAATAAGGCTCCAAGTATAATGCCAATATCCATGTATAAAGCTCAGGTACTCTATCTCTTACATAAGGCATTATCACTTGTAAGTTCTTGTCTTTCCACCACCTAAATCAAACCCATGTTACTGTCAGTGGCGGATCTAGAAAAAAAAACGTTAAGGGATAATGTTTCAAAAAAAGGGTAGCGAAATAAAAAAAAGGTCAAAGTTTTCCAAAATTTACACTACCACCCGGGTGTCAAGTGGTAGCGGGGGCTATATCCGCCCCTACCCCTATTTAAAGGCTATGTCCGCCCCTGTTACTGTTATCTATATAATTGGAAGCTATTATTTTTAATTTCTAGAATAACTTACTTTGAAATAGTTTGAAGTTCTTCCTTTTGTAGGAGTTGCAAGTAGTTGAAATGCACCTTTGCAAGCATTAGTAGCGAGTCATATCTCGAAAATTCTTCTTCAAATTGGATCAAATACCGCCTTGCTTCTACCATTGGATGCCCTCGATTATAAGGTCTCTCTAACACATGTTTCACTTTCTGTGCAAGTTTACCTTCAAGTGTTTTTTCTATGGTTTTAAGCTTAGTTATTGTGAATACATTAGCTTCATCTAAATTAGATTCTCCTCTTATTCTTAGTTGAGCACTCTCATAGAAACTTATCATACCCTTCACATCTGTAGCAATGTCTTCCTTGAAGTCACCCGTACTATAGTCTTTAAACTTGTTGAACACATCTGCATAACCACCAACAATAAATTATTTGAACATGATTAATATCCTTGTTTAACCATTTTTTATGAGTGACTTACCACAAGAAAATCTGTAACCAAAGATTCTAAAGACTTGAAAGTGAATAGATATTGTATAGAGATCTTCATCTTCATATCTTTGCAAGTTAAGCTCGTTGAAAAGTTTATCAAGTTGGCCATCAATATCTTTTGAGAAAAGATATGTCAAGCCAAGACGATACACATAATAGATCAAACTCAATTTCTCATTTGAGTCAATAGCAGGGTTTAATATCAATCTTCTCACTTGTTCTTTCGGTTGTTCCATAGCTTTACCATATGCTTCTAGTTGCTAGAAAATGAAACAATGCATTCTTAATTATAACAAATAGCACAACAACGTTTTGCAATTGTGAGTGTGCTAACATGATCTTGCGCTTCACAATAGGAATTTGATCGGCATCGGTTTGGTTCATTACTTATTCAGTACAATGCCAACGGTCGGTATATTTTAATTGAAAATAAAATGGGTTAAAAACGTGTATATATATATATATATATATTAAAAACATATTATTTATTTATTAGTATATAACTTTAAGTAATATATTACATTGCAATAATTCAGAAAGTACGCGTTGCAATACGTTGTAAAAATTAACCAAAAAATCTATTAATAATAGCAAAAGTATATTGAGAATTTATTTAGAAAAAGAAATTTAGAATATTAAACTTACACGTATATAGATCAACGGGTGGAACTACTATTCCCATATTTAATGTGTTATAACTTGGGTAAAGGTTGTGGTTATTACTCAAACTACTATTTCCTTTATTTTTTTTAAATTTATTTTTATCTCAAAATTATCAAATGGGAGGGCGGTGGTTGTCGTGATTTAATCCACGCGAACCGCCGTGATTTATTGGGGGGGGGGGGGTGTAAATCATGAATAATGGTCCTATATGGCAAATCCTGACCCAATTCATGCCCCATACCCTTTAGCCTTAGTGTGAGTAATCGATTCGAGCTCTTACCGAATTGTCAAGAGAAAATGATAGGAAGCGATCACCCCAAATAGAAGGAGGAAAGTGGACCGACGGACGCACCGGCTCAATGGTTCCTTGTGCGTTCGCTTGGAGGATGGTGTTAGCTTCAGGTGTGGCCATTTGTGCAATGAGAGTTGGTGTAAGATTCTCTAATCAGCGACTACTATTTATAGAAAGGGGAGCTCTTTTTTATGGATAAATGGAACATCAACTTCGATACTCAATAGTATCCATATCTAATAAATATTTGTATATGATATAGAGGATAGAGCTTTTTTTGTGGTAACACGCTTTAGCCATATATAATAAAATATTTGTAATATAATATATAACGAGTAACAAAAAGCAATGGAATCATGATATTCACGTGAGTACATGGAAATATGATTCTAGGTCAGTTTCTATGTTATTTCCTCTGTCACTGCATAAGATTGTGAAGAACCTTTGAAAAATTTTATTATTTGACTAACTCTTGAGCCACCCAAATAATAACATATTTGATTATTAGTCCAACAAAAAGTTCTTAATTTAAGAATTGCCACCCACCGTAATACGACGAGAATTCGATAGTTATATATATCATATTCAGTGGCGAAGCTTGAAAATTTCTATCGTAGGGTCGGAAGTCATCGGACAAAAAAAAATTTATCGCTTTGTTTCGTTGGAGAATACTCTAACCAATTAAGGAACATATCAAACCAAACATATTTAAATCTATGAAGATTGTTCTTTGGACCTCTAGGCTTAAACTCTTCAAGCATCATTTGATACACTCCTAATGATATGTAAGCTAGTTTTACTTGCTCCTTATATTAACCGGATATTTTCACATTCCGAGTCGCTTAGCGGGATCTCTTTCTAGACTAATAACATCCACTTCATTGATGTCAATCAGATTTTGAGGAATATCATGCTCTTGTTGAATGTTTTATAAAACCGGGGGTCGAAAATGTATATGCCTAAAAAATTCTATACGAAACATACATACATAACACTACTAAGAGAAAAATTCGAGGGGGACCCCCCTCGGGCCCCTTGAAAGCTGCGCCCCTGATCATATTAGATGAAAGTCAAATGTTTCTTACATGACCGTGAACCTGTGTGTAAAACATAGAAAAAAATAACTAAGTTGATCTCTGACCCGCGCGTTGCGACAGACTTATCAAACGGGGGGAAATAGACGCGTTGCGACAGTCTTGTCAAACGGGAAAAATAGATGAAAAAACATGGAACTCCACACGCACGTTGCGACGTGTTAAATCGGAAAAATGTTGGTGCATATTTGTGACAACAGCTTAGATTTGGACTTTGGATATCTTGTAATTAGTTAAACGATAAACAGTTAGCGGGTTTAGCTTTGTATTAGTTAGTTGTAATGTTTAGGCTAACCAAACCCACCAGATTGGGTGATGGGGGCGAATTGGGCTTACACCAATTCGCAGTCCATGAGGTTTAACCTAGCCCAAGTTGCAAACCTTGTGTTATATAAACAAGGTTAGGCTTTAGGGTTTAGGGGAATCAGCCAAAAATAGAGTGTGTGAGAATTTCGTGAGAGCTTTAGTAGCTTGGACGAATTTGAGTATTGGTTAGGGTTTTGATTGATTGTAATTCGTGAGATTGAAAGTAATTTCTGTTTCTACTCATTCTGTGATATTCTGATCAAGAGGATTCCGCACTCTTGATTGGATTAACAATTCTGTGAAAGATCCATACATCAAGGGGACCTATAATTGGTATCAGAGCATTAGGCTCTTGAAGGCTCGGTTCAGAATTGTTGGCTGCTGAAACAGGAAGTTTTTGAAACCTGAAAAATTAGGGTTTCGAAATTTTTGTGTGTTTGATAAAAGTTTTCGAAATTTTTTGGCTGTTTTGATCTTCTGGTTTGTTTGATTGCTGATCTGCATGTTTTCAGGACAGTTTCTGGTTGATTGGTTGAAGAATTTTGGCTGGAAAGGCTTGAAGATTCGAAGATTTTCTTCGTGTTCTTCACGTTCTTCGTTCTGTTCTTCACTGTTTTTTTCGAAAATCACTGATATTTTGTTGTTTTGATTCTGCAGGAAAGTGTTGATAGAATCTGTAAAATCTCAGAAATTTAAAAAGAATTGAATTTCCATATTACTGGCTGGCGAATTTAACAAATTCGCAGATAGGACCAGCATAATTAACTTATCAGCGAATTTGGGGCTAAATATCTCGGTGTTCGGTGAAGTTAAATCCAAAGGCGACTTTGGTAACCTGTGATTGTCCACAACGAAATTATCACGGTTTCAGCAACTTTACCAGTCATCGTAATAGCGAAATTGACCAGCGAATTTAAAATAACCAGCGAAATTAACCTGTTTAGCGAAATAACCAGCGAAGTTGAACAATAAACTGACAAGCGAAATTAATCTGACTGCCCAGTGAAATTAGTAGAGAATTTAACAAGTGGTGGAATTTTAGTTGGCAAGCGTCGATAAAAATTCACTGTTTTGCAAGTAGAATTTGATCCGTAGGTCGTTTAACTAAACCGTCTGCACCGTTTAACTCTGGAAAATTCCGAATTCGGTTTATGACATTATATATCACTGGATTCATTTTTTCGAGACGATTCTAATGGTGTAATTTGGTAATCACTGTTTTCGGAGATATTTTGTACGGTTTACCAGTCTGTTGCGTTAAAATGTCGAACATGACGAATTTGAATGCACCTAAGATGATGAAGGTGGAGAATTATCTTACATGGAAGGACAGGTTCCAATCCTTCATTGAATATCAGGATGCACGCATGTGGATCTGTATTGTAGATGGGTACACAAACCTAACACACGATTTTGAGGGCAGACCACGTAGAACAGACTATGTGAACATGCAAGAGGATGATAAAAGGATGTATAAGGCGGAAAAGAGAGCCTTAGCTGCTATCAAGATGTCCTTACCTGATGGCATCAAGCATACCTTTAATAAGTACACTAATTCAAAGGATATGTGGGATGCATTACAAAAGCGATATCAGGGAAATGAGAGTGCCACTTGATGGAGAGGGTGAAACCTGAGCTTTAGAGTGGTTAATTATCATGTTTTATGTGTATTTGATGTGTCTATTTGCTTGGAATGAAGTAACTATGAGATTTTGGTGATTTGTAGGTAAAACACGTAAATCGGTGCATTTACGATGGTTAAAGATGAAGTTGTGAGCTTCGGATGGGATATTGCAGCTCGAGTATGAATATTGAAGTTTGTTCGGGTGATATGAAGGCTCACGAGTGGAAGGAGTATGCACGAACAAAGTTCAGGGACCATTCGGTACTTAATTGGAAGTTGCTTTGTGCCTTAATATGCACAGAAACACTATACCATAGGTCACAGTGTACACCGTGACCCACAATTCAAGACATCTGTTCATCAGCAATACTACACTATGACCCCCAGCATACACCGTGACCCACGGTTGGGAACTGTGGCCCCCAGTTCAGAACCTCTGTTAGCGCAGACAAGAATAGACAATCGGGCTTTGTTTGTTTATAAATCAAAACATTATCATCAATTGGGCCTACATATTCGGTTGATAAGGGGGCCACGTAAAAGAGGGCGGTGATTTCATAAGAGAGAGCCGACATACAAGGTCTTTAAAAGTCAACAATCACATCTAATATCATCATCATAGTGGCGGCTGACTTGGGGGTTTTCGAGGGGCCATAAGTGAGGACTGGAGTGGTTGACTTTTTTCCATAACATAATCGTCTATCACGGCAGTCGAGAAGGAGATCTACAAGGTTAACAACATCATCACTTTTGAGGGGGACATCATAATACATCATCAACAGTGACGGCAGGATATAACATTATCAAGACTTGATTTATATTAACTTTGTTATCATTCTTTATATTATATTATGAGGATGATGATGATTTTAATTAATATCCAAGCCTGCAAAGATCAACCAACCGATATGAGCGGCTAATCTCTTAGTGGCTTCCTCCGGATGGAGGGTTTTTGTAAGTTAGACAATTTTATGTGTTTGTGACAATCGTTTAACTCGGTGATCTAAGCATTCGATGCTTTTCACCTTTGATTTGATTTATTGGTTGTAAACAATTGCATTTATTTAATGAGAACAAAAGCTACGTCATTAACCAATCTTAGAGAATTTTCAACTGAAAATTTCACTAAGTATTGATTTCAAACAATTTTAACAAACAACACACATGAGACCAACTCTCATTTATCTACCAACCGGCAACAATTCAAAAGTTTTAAAAATGTCCAGTTTTAGTCCTTTAACTTTCAAAACTTTGTCAACTTCGACCATTATCAAGATGCGATTGTTTTCCGGCTTTCAATCAGGTTTTAGGTATATACATTCAAGTTCCAACATGGGACCATCAAAAATAAGATAGAAGAAAAATCTTTTTGGCTTTTATAAAGTTTATATTAAAACACACCTAAAATCTTTTTGGTATTTTCAAATTTTCAAATGTAAAGGCGAAAAGCAATAAATAAATATATGTAGACAATCTTTTTATGAATTTCGAGGATAAGCGAATCATATCATTGTATGGTATGCACTTGTTGTTCGATTAGTCAGTATTTTAATAAGCATCCTATAAAAATTATCGGTATTATAATCCACTTAAACTCAACAATCAAATGTAATCATAGCTTGGTGATACATTATGGTATGATTTATACTTACCGACTGGTTTTCATCTACTCATGACACATTCCTGTATTAAGGTATGCACGAGAGTTTATCTTATTGGTGAGTATACTGTTTATCAATTGTTTGACGTATAAGATGTTAGCATCATGTGAGGGACTAGCCTAGTTGTTTTGTTAAGACTTCATGACATATTCTCTGTATATCTGATTTCTCCCAATGCTAATATAAGAATTTTCATTCTTGTTTTTCAATCTCATTTAGGGAACATAATTTCTTAGTACATTCTTGGCTGAATTCTTCCCAACTCATTTGCATGGCGATGTCTTTTCCATTGGTATGTAGTATATTGTTCTAATAACGTAGTGCTTTTGATTGAACCCACGGCAATATGAATTGAAATACGCATGTGTCTATGACATATTCCATTGGAATTAACAACTCGTGTACCTATAAAGCTCCTATATTGACATCAATGATTGGAGGGTTATAATACATGTTTAACTTCTAAGTACACTTCTTGTACTGACCTTTCTTTTTCCCAACTTCTTTATCTATAAATTTAGTCACAAATAACAGAAAAATTTTCTCTAGTTTATTCTCTGGTTCTCTGGGTTAGTCCTTGGTTGAGTGGTATCCATAATATTGGCTACTTCGAGGATTATTCTCTGATTTGATTCCTAGTTTAACTGTACTTTTGCGCTTCCCAGTGTTCGGACGTAACACCCCAAAAAAATGTCTAATGTGAAAATAAGTAAAAATGTAACACCCCATAATTTATAAGAAAGGATACCTTAATGTTTAAAGGTTTATTATATGATTAGTTAAGATTATCTTATTAAAAAAATATATAAAGAAAGTTTATATAACTTGGAAAGAAAAGTCATTAAGTGACAACTAAACCTAACTTGAGGGTAGAATGTGTTAATTGAGAAATTAACTTAATAAAATCAAAAAAACCCAGTACTGGTGTGGGTGTGGGTATCACGACTAGAGGGTGAAAACAGGGGGAAACCCTAGCTTGATCGATTAACATAAAATTCAGCAAGATTAAGGTGGATTCTGGCCCTAATTCGAATGCATGTAATCAAATCTCAATCATCTAAGAGTCTCCTACATAGAGTAAGTCAGATTTTATGATTTGATTCTAGTTAGTGAATGTAGGTTTTGATCAAATTTGTGAATAAGTATGAAATTAAGCTTATATATGCATTAGAATTGTCATTTAGAAGATATTCTATGTCTGAATTCGTTTGTGATGAAGGTTTGAAGTAAAACCTATTTAACCTAGTAGTATGGTAATCTTGAAATTCAATAAATTGAGTTGTTGTGATAGATGAATGTATGAATACTAAGATAATTGATGAATTACTATGTTGTAGAATGATTTGTTTTGTGATTTAGTTTGATAAAAAGAGTTGTGAACCCTACTAGAGAAATTATGCATAAACACTTGTACTTAATGCTGAAGTTGATGTACGCACGCCAAGTGTTCGATTAAATGCTTGAATAATTGATTCGTGTAAACTAGGCGAATTGGGATGTTTTGCTTTAAGTGTAGAATATAGAATTGATCGTTGTAAAAAGGGTGTGTGTGGAATGCGAAATTAATATGAATACGAAAGCCATGTAAATAGACGACATGATCTAAGTAAGAATGGGATTGTGTGTAGGAAACAAGGAAGAAGGAGGAAGCTCCGGTTCGCAACAAAAAAATCGCAAGAACGAGGTAAGTTCAATTACTTACAAGTTTATGTAATGTTAATAGTTGTATAGTTATCATTACAAATCCATGTTTATTGTTAGTCTTATAATCCGTTAGATTCTAGTTAAAATTTATAGAAGGTATGTTCTTAATGGAAATTTTAGTCAAGAATAAGATTTCTTATTGATTCGTATTGAACGGGTCAATTGGAATAGAATGAGAATGTTCACGATTTGGTTTATGAGAATGATTCGTTATGAACAGGTTGATTAGTATGGAATAAGTATGAAATAGAATGATAGCATGTCGAACCGTATCTCAATGGGTCGACCGCTTAAAAGAATGAATGTTAGAAGAATGGAATGATAATGTTGGTAGAATTTTAAGTTGTATTATGTAAAGTTATTGACAAGTTTTCTTAGTTGTAACAATAGGTAAATCTCAAGCTTAAGTGCTTTGGACTCTTTCTCGGATCGAACACGCACCATGTCAACCACATATGCGCTTCCGGTTTAAGTCGCTCGCTTGAAATGGGTCAAAATGTTTTTGTAATGTAATGTTAAACTAAGTTAGGATGTTTGTAGTAACTTAGGTATTTTCCTTAAAACTTATTTTGGGCGGTATCGCCTAAATACTTGTAATGAATTTTTGTATGGTTGTATTTCTCGTCTTTTCAAAAGATGTCCTTGTGCTTTGTTTTTGAATGAAATTTGGTTAAAACAGGGAATCGTTTATAGTACAAACGGGTCATGCCCAAATTTTCTTTATTAAGTGGAAAAGATATATGTCATGTTGTAGTCTTTCGAATGTACAAAATAGTGGGCGTTACAAGTTGGTATCAGAGCCTAGTTTGAGGGATTCGAACACGATAGAGTGCTCGGACTCAAACTGAAAGCTCGTGTGAATGGGTGTGTTCGCTCCGGGACGCAAGAAAGGTAAACTTTTCAAGAGAATTTCCTAGCAAATGTTGTTATGAACTAGTGATGTTATAGGAAGATTAGAAATAAGTAAAAATGTAACTATGTTGTTGAAAAGTGCAATTAGAATTCTCAGGGATGGGCTAGATTGAATCCGTATTCGAAAATGGTTTTAAACGGTTGCAAAAAAAAAAAAAATTCAGCCATCAATGCTGGACATCACCGTAGCTTATGATGGTCCCGTAAGTTACGATGGGGACTGGGAGGTAACTGGGATGAAATGGTTGCCGTAAGGCAGTAGCGTTTGACCGTAGCATTTTTACCCTCACCGTAAGCTACGGCGACCACCGTAGCTTACGGTGGCGTCCAATATATATATATATATATATATATTATACCGTGAGCTACGGTGGAGTAACCATAGGTTACGGTGGACTCTGACAAGTAATAAAATTTTAATTTGAACCCCAAAAACCCTTAATGATTCTAGTTAAAACCAAAGGGTAGTTTAATATCCAATGAGAATGCATGAATTTAGGCATGAAATGTGACTTAGCTTCACGAAATGATCGACGAAGGAAAGCATAAAAGAAGGGTGGGAAGGTAAATCATCGCGATCAAAGATTTTGATCTACACGATACGACCTGATCGTCGATGACGATAATGCATGAAGTATGAAATGTAAAATTGATTGTAGTATGATAAAATGAGTTAATTATGATGAAGGAGAGTATGAAAGGAAAGTTAATAAACGAAATAAATGTTTTATGTAGATGGCGAACAATGTCATCATGAATGATAATGTATCGGCACGAAATGAATGACGAACGTAAGAGGTTGAGTTGAAATGTATGATTATGAATAATGAATGAAGTAAATATAGATTAAAGTAATTTGATACGTGAAAGAATATGACTTGTTAATAAATGAAAATGAAGATGATGAGATTAGTGGTAAAATAACTTGAAGAATGTGAGTTAGATGGAATTCGTATGAGAATTCGAATGAATGTATATTTTGATCAGAATTATGCATTAGAGGTTTGTACGCTTGAATGGTGTGATACTTCTGTGTATTTAATGATTTGTTTTGTTATGGTTAAGAGGCGAATATGTGCTAAATGTGAATCATATGAGCTTATTAGTAAAGGATATGTTGGAATTATGATATAGTTACCTTGAATGATATTTGCTAATTGTAGAATCATGAAACATTAGCATGTGAAAGTACGTGTATGTGAATGTATATGTGTATTGTTTAGAGGATCACGTAAATTGTATATATCATACAATACGAGTATGAAATGCGTAGGATATTAATACTATGGCCTACCATATTTAGATGAATACATGTTCAAAAGTTTAAAGTGTGTAAGCAAGACAGTTGACTTTCTAAAAGTCAACAGTATAGGGATATCATGGAACGGCCATTAGACTCAAATGTTAAAGTAAAGAGTTAATGTGTTATGTATTAAATGATTTACGTGTTATGCTTGATGATAGTTTAGATGTATGGATTGGAAATGAGATAACTATTAATAGATGTCTCATTTATACGAAATTTGACTAACGAAAGTCAATTAACGTGTGAATAGTTGTATGTATGCTCACATAAGCTAACCATGTTACGAACGTAATAATATGTAAGGATGGAAATCTTGTTAATTGACTCAAGCATGGATGGCAAACAGGGTAAGAGGAAGCGATGAAGCAAGCATGTACATGGACGCTAAAGGTAAGTGATTTCGCCATCACTTCGAATTTATCCACATGAAGATGTATGCGTGTTTGAACAGTCGAAAATTAAAGTGAAACGTATAAATAAATGAGAAATGTTAAGATACGTTTTGGTTGAAATGGTTGGCTTACGTTAAACCGGTAAGACCTCATTATAGGGGTAAATCGGTCATAGATTCTAGTTGAGAAGTTTTAAGGCGGAAATGAGAACTTGGTTATGTTAATGAAAGGTATGGAAAGAATATTAGTTGAGGTGTTAGCTAAAGACATTTTGTAACTATGTTTGAATTGAAAGTAAGTACAACGCGTAATACAGTACTTATATACAATAGGTACTAAGTGGTGAATAACTTTTAAAGGTCAAATCATAGAAGTCAGTAAATAATAATTATTTACAAATTTTGGAAATATTACGTAAGAAATGCAACGTGTAATGTAGGATACTCATTAGTAAGAGACATGCTAGAGAACGTAGGTGAATTAACACCAAATACGGTGAACGAACAAATGGAAATGGTATATTAAGAGATGGTCATGTATTGACCGAAGCTCAAGAAAAACACGAAAATCATCTCACTTATGTCCGGTCAAGCTAGCAAAAAGGGGTCTAACGATTCTTAAAGGATTGGATCAATATAAGAAAGAAAGATAAGAATGAAAAGTTTAAGCTTACGAATGAATGTAAAACAAACTTAAGAAAGAAGGGGGGGGGGGGGGATCCGTAAGCAAACACGGATCAAACCAGTAAGAATGAAAGGTAATGAATTAAAGGTTCGAATCCGTAAGTGAAGACGGATTAAACAAGTAAGAATTAAAAAAAAATTATTATTATAATTTTAATAGGAGCTTAGGGCTCGACTAGAGAATGATGTGTCAGAATAAGAAAACGGATACACATATGTAAGAATGTATTTACAATTAGACTTCCGAAAGTCAAACGAAGTAAATAAAGTCCTTGCAAGTATGCAAGTATAAGGTACGAACGTGTACCTCGATATGACCACATTAAGTAAGGGGGTGTTAGTCTGACCTTGAGGTCAAACTGCGAAAGTTAGCGAAATGACCAATAAAATGAAGGGATAGTATGTAAGAAATGGAATGTATGATATGTTTTAGCATGTACGTAAGAAAATTGTGAAAGAGAAAACAGGCGAACAAACACCATGCAGGACGCAATTATGAAAGGTTATGTGCTAACTATTTATTTATAGATAAATATGATGGAATTCTTAGTGAGATGATAGTAATAAAGCTAGTGGAAGGATGCTCACGAGTGGGAGCATATTTCATGAATGAATGAGACCAATCTGGTACAGAAGGTACGTATAAAGAAACGGATCGATCCGGCACATGGATAACTGATTTATGCAATGAAGGCGAGGTTAGTAAAATGTTTAATTCTTGATTGATGATTAAGAATCCGCAGATTTATTTGCAAGTGTGAACAAAATGAATGGTAGGGTAATTATGGTATGGTATAGAATAATCGACCTGTAACGATCAGCGTGAGAAGGTATGAATGTCATTAAGAGGGAGATCTAAAGGCCTTGAATGAAAATTTGAACTGATTTGGTTAAATTCTCATATTGTGCTCGTACACAACATACCTGGTTGATATCATAAGTAGTTCATGCAAGTAGCTAATAATAAAGCGTTGCAAAGGATTAAATTTGAGGCTAAACTCAAACTTGTAATTAGTTCAAGTGACGGTAGTAACCGTAGAATGATGTTTTATACTTGTATTAAGTATGAAAAAGTAATTAGGAAGTGGGTAACTTTGTATTAGTACCACTAAGACATTAAATGTTTATAGTATACGTACAATGTTATTGATGTGCGTGAAGTGTGTTATAATTTAATATATTTTAAGCCCTTTTTACACTTTTTAGCCAAGTTTTAAATTTATAAACACGATATTTACTAACACTAAACACACATATAGGCAAGTGCACCCATCGTGGACGTAGTATAGTGTTCGTAAGATACCGAGGTCGTCCAAGGACACAAGAGCTTTTAGTACCGGTTTATCCTCATGGGTATTGAAGGAGGTCCTACTAAATTTGACCCAGGTCCTTTGCAGGATCTATACACTGAACAATGGCAAGACTCTTACCAAACTGTTCCCTTAACCCCCGACCAGGTAGCCAACATACCTCCATATAGACCGTGGAGATATGAATGGTGAGAATCTTTTATTTTATATAGACAGTAAAATAATGCCAAGACATCACGGACAAACGATAAGGAAGAATCACCTTCAACATAAGAAACTAGTAATTAAAGTCATTAATACAAAACCAATTAAAAGTGCAAAAGATTAAAAATAAAAAGTATTACACTAAACATTTGTCTTCACCAAGTGATGTAAGAGACTTAGGCAAACATGGCCTTTGATTGTCAAGAACTCTTACGATCAATCTTGGATCCCGAGACGACTCACACACTCTATGATGGACAATGGATGATGGTGGTGGATGATGGTGTTGTGATGGTGGTGGGTGGTGGGTGAAGTGTGAGAGAGGTGGTGTGCCAAGGGATGAGTTGCAAGAGCTCCAATCACTCCTATTTATAGGCTGAACAGAAGCTCGGGCACGGCCTCGTGTCCATTGGGCACGGCCCCGTGTCCATCCTACTCTCTTTCTTCATTAAATGCAGTTTATCTGCATTAGTTGACCACGCCCCCGTGTCCGCTGAGCACGACCCCGTGTGCAGAAGCATATCTGTACTATCAAGTTTTGCCTGGATTTCGCGAATTTTATAGTTGACCACGGCCCGTGTCCGCTGAGCACGGCCCCGTGGTGGGCAATAGAAGCTTCAACCACTTTGTCTTTTCTGCTGACACTTGGGCACGCCCCCATGCTCACTGAGCACGGGGCGTGTTCAGTCTTCTTCCTTCTTGTTTTGCTTGGGAAGATGCTGTCGGGAGGTCGGGCATGCCATGTTTGTTCCTTTTCTTGTATTTATGTTAGATTTAGCTGTCTTTTTGCTTCTTTTGTTCATTTGAGCTCATTTAATCCTGAAAATATAAAAGGAAGACAAAAGCACACTTTTTCCAACATTAGTACTCAAAAAGGGTTTGTTTTATGCCACAATTGATGTAATTTATATGTTGCATTTTGTGCACGTCAAATACCCCCACACTTGAATCTTTGCTTGTCCTCAAGCAAAACTCTTTATAATGTGGCTTTTTCACTTCCAAATGGAATGGGTAGAAGAGAAGGTTTTTGGACTTGTCATAGAGTTTCGGGATTTCCAAGATTCTTTATTAAGTTTTATTTTTATTTATTTACAATCTTATTCGTCATGATTTATTAAAAACGTTTCATAAGATAAATTACTTATTAGGGCATAACATGCCTTTTTTAAATTCCATTTATATACAAGTTTACATACCTCACGGGGGATCACTCAACACTCGGCCGAAGGTGTATTTTTTTTAGTGAATCACTCAAGAGCGGCATGGAACTTACTCTTACCATAAGCTTGCCAAGCAATAAATCCTCCTCCTTTTTAACTATATACCTTAGTAAATATCAAGAGGACTTTTTGGGTGAAGGGTTAGGCTTGGGCTAAAGGTGGGTGGTTGGGTTAGTGGTTAGTAAAAGGGCGAAAAGCGTAAAAAGCATCGGTTTTTGAAAGACTTTTTATTTTTCACAATTTATTTTATTTTGATGAACCATTTCAAACAAAGTTATTTTTGATGAACTTTTTTATTTATTTGGTTTCATCATCAATATATTATTATTTTTTTTTTAGTCATAAGAAAAACCGAGCTCTGTTACTAAAAGAAAGGGTTAAAATAAAAAGGTTTAGGTGGGTAAAAAAGGGTGTTTGTTTTTGGGTTAAGAAATGAAAAGGTTTAGGCTCAAAGGAGTTAACTAGGGGGATTTTTGGGTAGGTGGTAAAAAAAATAAAAAATAATGGTGTAGAAAGAAAAAGGGTTCGTCCTAATGCCTCCATCATTTACTTACTCGGGTTTAAGTTGGTAAGGACCGGGAATGCATTGTTGTGGCAAGTTCTAGAGTCATAAGAATCAAGCGGCTATTCACACAAGAAATGAAAAAATGAGCATTTAGTGTAAAGATATGTATTTGTATGCTCAATAAAGGCTCAAAACTCACTTTTGTGGGAATGGGTTTTTATGTGATCAAGTATATATAATCAAATTTTAACTAAGCTTGTCATGCCGTTTCATAATTTTCTTATGTTGGTTCTTTTTATCACGACGCTGTTGGTTGTAAATTTGTAAAAATATAACCTTTTTAGAATTTGAAATTCCCGACTTAAACCTGGACAAGTAAAAAGAAAATGAAAATTTTTGAAAAAATTTGGGGTGATTAGCGGTTCCAATAGAGTTTGTGTAAGGCTTGTTAATTAGGACTTGCAAGATTCAAAGTTCTAGCATCCCCCCCACTTAAATTACACATTGTCCTCAATGTGTCCTAAAAATAAGTTTTAAGGCTGATTGAATGTGTACAAGGGTGTTAAAAGCAAAATTTTATGTTACTGGGCGCCTGGACACGGCCCCGTGGTGACCGGGCACGGCCCCGTGTTCAGGTGCCAGTAACAAAATTTAGTAAAGAGAAACAGAAGCCTGGACACGGGGGCGTGTTCAGTGAACACGGCCCGTGTCGAGTTACCTGAACTGGGCGTTTTTCTGCAGATTGTGCAGCACGGGGCCGTGTCGGGTGGACACGGGCCGTGCTGAACTTGCTGTAATGAAGAATTTTTTGTCGGATGGCCCTGTTTTCGTGCATAGAGTGATGTTTCTCGTTTCCCTTGTTATCCTTCACCATCCCGAGTGTGTTTTATTTCTGCAAATTAAAATTAAACTAAAAATTAATCTAAGCTAAACTAAGGATAGTTCCGCGGAATGCCTCCGTGGTGCGCCACATTTATAAAGGTCCTTGGCTAGACCCAAAGTTAGGTCATATATTTTCTGAGCGGGATGTTTTGCATCCCATCTTGCACCGTCGGAGAGCATCATCCAAACTCGAATCAATGACCTTCATGTAATTAACCGGGTTATCGTCCTCTACTCTCTTCCCAACCCCAAACTTCACTTCCTTATCCCCAAACTTCAAAGTAAGTGTTCTGTCATTCATGTCTACCACTGCTTGCGCAGTGGCTGGAAATGGCATCCCTAGTATGAGGGGGACTTCGGTGTCCTCTTCCATATCTAGTATGACAAAGTCGGCCGGGTAGACGAAATTGTCGACTTTGACCAATAGATTTTCAGCGACACCTTGCGGGTATTTGACGGATCTGTCGGCAAGTTGTATACTCATCTTGGTAGGGCTTGTTTTTCCTAGGCCAAGTCGTTTGAACATTGATGCAGGCATGAGGTTAATGCTAGCCCCAAGGTCGGCTAGTGCATTACGAACGGGGGATTCCCCGATCGAGCAAGGAATCGTGAAGCTTCCAGGATCAATCTTCTTTTGTGGGAGTTTGTTGAGTACAATGGCGGAGCATTCTTCGCCTAAGTTAACTAATTGCAATGATTCAATTTTCCTTTTATGAGTGAGGAAGTCCCTCATGAATTTTGAGTATTTAGGCATTTGAGTTAGGACTTCGATAAATGGAATATTAACATGCAATTGTTTTAGTAGATTTTCGAATTTTGCGAATTGCTCATTGGTCTTTGGCGAATTAACCTACCAGGGTATGGAACCGGAGGAGCCTTGGTAGGCTCTTGAGTTAGAGGAGAAGCCTTCTCTTGTTGGGGCGGTGTTGTTCTTCCCTCAGTTGGTGGTGGTGGAGCTTCTTCGGAACCCACGGTACGATTTCTCAATGTTATGAGATGGACTTGTGCTTTTGGGTTTGTTTCGGTATTACTTGGTTACGCGCCTTGTGGTCTCTCGCAGAAATTTTGAGCTAATTGATTTATTTGTTTTTCAATGTTTTGTATACTAGCTTGTTGATTTCTAAAATTCGATTCCAATTGTTGAAATCGATCCGAGTTTTTCTTTTCAGTGTCGGAGATGAGGCGAGATACAGTATCTTCAAGTCTTTCTCGTCCACCTTGTTGTTGAGGGAAATTTTGTGACTCGTTTCTTGGTTGTTGAAAGTTTGTTCGTTGGTTTAGGTTTTGTTGGTTGCTACTATTGCCGGGTTCTCTCCAAGCAAGGTTAGGGTGGTTACGCCATCCTTGGTTATAGGTACCCGTTGGAGGACCCGACGGCCTAGGTCTATTATCAATGTAGTTTACCGACTCTGGTTGATCATCTGTTTCTTTCATACAACTCCAACTTTCATGTGGCCCACCACACCCTTCACAAGCCATAAGCGAGACCGTTTTTGTCATTTCTAACTTTTTGATTTTTGAAGAAAGGGCCTCGATTTGGGCTTGTAAAGAAGTGCTTTCATCAACCTTATGGGCGCCCGGGGAAATAGATTTATTGCCTCGGGGAGTGTGCCACTGAAAATTGGTTTGAGCAATTTCCTCAATTTGATTGAATATTTCATGTGGGCGGCGATTACCTAAAAGTCCCCCGGAGCTAGAGTCAAGTGTTTGTCTTGTGTGTGGCAACAACCCATTGTAGAAAGTGGATACTTGTTGCCATACCACAAGACCGTGATGAGGACACTTTCGCAATAGCTCCTTGAACCTTTCCCAAGTTTCATTTAAGGATTCCCCATCCTCTTGTGACTATGTATTAATTTCAGTCATTAATTTAGCCGTTTTAGCGGGAGGGAAATACTTATATAGAAACTTTTGGGCTAGTTCATCCCAGGTGTTTACCGAGCCTACTGGGAGGGCGTTGAGCCAAGCTTTTGCTCGGTCTTTTAGTGAAAATGGAAACATTCGAAGGCGGATGCCATCGTTTGATGCTCCATTGATCCGAAAGGTATCACATATTTCTAAGAAATTAGTAATATGTAGATGGGGATCCTCGTCCGCAAGCCCATGGAAGGTTGCGGAGTTTTGAAGCATTTGTATCAAATGTGGCCGAAGTTCGAAGTTGTTAGCTTCAACATTCGGTGCATTGATAGCGGCGCCGAAATTACCCACGGTGGGTCGTAGGTATTCCATGAGGGTACGTTGGTCCGCCATTGGAAGTGGGTCCCCGAAACCTTCTCTTGGTTTTTAGCTTTAAGTCTTTTTCTGAGAAAGCGTTCGGGTTCTTCTAGAGGTTCTTTTATATCTCTACTAGAACTGGAGCTCATACACTACGTAGAAAGTTCAGATGTGGTGCCTGGGTTCCAAGTCCTGCAATAAAAACAGAAAAGAATGTTGGTCAGGAAATTCACCACGGCCCCGTTCTTAGTGAACACGGCCCTTGGTCGGAGATACAACGATTGTTTTCCGGATCCCTGTTACTGGGAAGTTGGACTCAGCCCCGTGTTGCACCGTCACGACCCCGTGCTCAGCTCTATGTAACTCGGAAAATAAAAACTGCCAGTGACACTGCTGGACACGGCCCGTGTCCGACCAGGCACGGCCCGTGCTGAGCTCTGCAGAAGCTGAAAAATTAAGAAAATCCTAAAAAAATAAAAATAAAATAGAAAAAATGATTAGGCCGCTGATTCCTAACTTTCTTAAAATCCTTGTGTCCCCGGCAACGGCGCCAAAAACTTGATGTGCGTGAGGTGTGTTATAATTTAGGTATATATTTTAAGCCCTTTTTACACTTTTTAGCCAAGTTTTAAATTTATAAACACGATATTCACTAACACTAAACACACATATGGGCAAGTGCACCCATCGTGGACGTAGTATAGTGTTGGTAAGATACCGAGGTCGTCCAAGGACACAAGAGCTTTTAGTACCGGTTTATCCTTAACGTCTAATCAAATCAAAATGTTAGAAAAAAGTTTTTAAACTAGAAAAATAAAACTAACTAAAATGCTGAAAATAAAATAAAAATAAAAACAGATAGACAAGATGAATCACTTGGGTCCGACTCGTGCGTAGTGTAACCTTTGATTATTTTCTCACTTTTGCACTTGTTTAAGAGATTATCTTAGTTATTGTAGTAGGCCCCTCTTTTGAAGGTGACGTTACCCTCAACCCAGTAGTTTGAGTCAGCAAGGATACAATCCTAAAGGGTCGGATTATTGAAAGATAATTAACTAAATTATTAATGCATAATGTGGTAGGCCCCTCTTTTGAAGGCGACGTTACCCTCGGCTAAGTAGTCTGAGTCAGCAAGGATACAGTCCTAAGTAGCCAGGTTAAAGTTTTAATAGTAGTTTAACTTATGAGGGGATCAAAGAGTTTGGACCCCCGCCATCCAATACCGATGGGTATTGAAGGAGGTCCTACTAAATTTGACCCAGGTCCTTTGCAGGATCTATACACTGAACAATGGCAAGACTCTTACCAAACCGTTCCCTTAACCCCCGACCAGGTAGCCAACATACCTCCATACAGACCGTGGAGATATGAATGGTGAAAATCTTTTATATTATATAGACAGTAAAATAATGCCAAGACACCACGGACAAACGATAAGGAAGAATCACCTTCAACATAAGAAACTAGTAATTAAAGTCATTAATACAAAACCAATTAAAAAGTGAAAAAGATTAAAAATAAAAAGTATTACACTAAACACTTGTCTTCACCAAGTGATGTAAGAGACTTAGACAAACATGGCCTTTGATTGTCAAGAACTCTTACGATCAATCTTGGATCCCGAGACGACTCACAAATTCTATGATGGACAATGGATGATGGTGGTGGGTAGTGGGTGAAGTGTGAGAGAGGTGGTATGCCAAGGGATGAGTTGCAAGAGCTCCAAGCACTACTATTTATAGGCTGAACAGAAGCTCGGGCACGGCCCCGTGTCCATTGGGCACGGCCCCGTGTCAATCATACTCTCTTTCTTCATTAAATGCAGTTTGTCTGCATTAGTTGACCACGCCCCCGTGTCCGCTGAGCATGACCCCGTGTGCAGAAGCATATCTGTACTATCAAGATTTGCCTGGATTTCGCGAATCTTATAGTTGACCACGGCCCCGTGTCCGCTGAGCACGGCCCCGTGGTGGGCAATAGAAGCTTCTACCACTTTGTCTTTTCTGCTGACACTTGGGCACGCCCCCATGCTCACTGAGCACGGGACGTGTTCAGTCTTCTGCCTTCTTGTTTTGCTTGGGAAGATGCTTTCGGGAGGTCGGGCATGCCACGTTTGTTCCTATTCTTGTATTTATGTTAGATTTAGCTGTCTTTTTGCTTCTTTTGTTCATTTGAGCTCATTTAATCTTGAAAATACAAAAGGAAGGCAAAAGCACACTTTTTCCAACATTAGTACTAAAAAAGGGTTAGTTTTATGCCACAATTGATGTAATTTATATGTTGCTTTTGTGCACATCAGTTATGCTAATCCCTCATATGAACAAGAAAGTAATTAGAATAACGTTAGTAATGGGATAATGGGGTTTGCTCATAATTACAATAATGAATTATATCGTGCATGATTCGTGAGTGGAATGAAATGAATCGATTTATTTACATTAGTAAATGTATGAATATGTTACGCTTAATTAGAAAGATAGAAACAAGCCGTAAGCATAAGCTTGTACGGCCAATAGTATACATTGGATTAAATTTCAAGGAACGAAGTGCTAGTGATGAGGTATGCTAGGAACTAGCATTATAAAATGAAAACGACACTAATAAGAGCTCTGGATCAGATTCTGACTTATATGTGATTATGAAAGTAATTTATTAAAGTTAAGAACGTAGGGACAATGCACACAAATATGTTTATGCATGAATGAAACTTTTGCCAAGACCCCGAATGCATTTATGTTGTAGTAAGCTGAGAATGAATAGATGAAAAATTAAGAGTTGAATTGATCTAGTTTGTTATGTGTCCAGGTTTCGGGGACGAAACCTCTTTTAAGGGGGGGGGGGTAGACTTGTAACACCCCAAAAAAATGTTTAATGTGAAAATAAGTAAAACTGTAACACCCCATAATTTATAAGAAAGGATACCTTAATGTTTAAAGGTTTATTATATGATTAGTTAAGATCATCTTATTAAAAAAAATATATATAAAGAAAGTTTATATAACTTGGAAAGAAAAGTTATTAAGTGACAACTAATCCTAACTTGAGGGTAGAATGTGTTAATTGAGAAATTAACTTAATAAAATAAAAAAAAACCAAGTACTGGTGTGGGTGTGGGTATCGCGACCAGATGATGAAAACAGGGGGAAACCCTAGCTTCATCGATTAACATAAAATTCAGCAAGATTAAGGTGGATTCTGGCCCTAATTCGAATGCATGTAATCAAATCTCAATCATCTAAAAGTCTCCTGCATAGAGTAAGTCAGATTTTATGATTTGATTCTAGTTAGTGAATGTGGGTTTTGATCAAATCTGTGAATAAGTATGAAATTAAGCTTATATATGCATTAGAATTGTCATTTAGAAGATATTCTATGTCTGAATTCGTTTGTGATGAAGGTTTGAAGTAAAACCTATTTAACCTAGTAGTATGGTAATCTTGCAATTCAATAAATTGAGTTGATGTGATAGATGAATGTATGAATACTAAGATAATTGATGAATTACTACGTTGTAGAATGATTTGTTTTGTGATTTAGTTTGATAAAGAGAGTTGTGAACCCTACTAGAGAAATTATGCATAAACACTTGTACTTAATGCTGAAGTTGATGTACGCACGCCAAGTGTTCGATTAAATGCTTGAATAAATTATTCGTGTAAACTGAGCGAATTGGGATGTTTTGCTTTAAGTGTAGAATATAGAATTGATCGTTGTAAAAAGGGTGTGTGTGGAATGCGAAATTAATATGAATACGAAAGCTATGTAAATAGACGACATGATCTAAGTAAGAATGGGATTGTGTGTAGGAAACAAGGAAGAAGGAGGAAGCTCCGGTCCGCGACAAAAAAATCGCAAGAATGAGGTAAGTTCAATTACTTACAAGTTTATGTAATGTTAATAGTTGTATAGTTATCATTACAAATCCATGTTTATTGTTAGTCTTATAATCCGTTAGATTCTAGTTAAAATTTATAGAAGGTATGTTCTTAATGGAAATTGTAGTCAAGAATAAGATTTCTTATTGATTCGTATTGAACGGGTCAATTGGAATAGAATGAGAATGTTCACGATTTGGTTTATGAGAATGATCCGTTATGAACGGGTTGATTAGTATGGAATAAGTATGAAATAGAATGATAGCATGTCGAATCGTATCTAAATGGGTCGACCGCTTAAAAGAATAAATGTAAGAAGAATTGAATGATAACGTTGGTAGAATTTTAAGTTGTATTATGTAAAGTTATTGACAAGTTTTCTTTGTTGTAACAATAGGTAAATCTCAAGCTTAAGTGCTTTGGCCTCTTTCTCGGATCGAACACGCACCATGTCAACCACATATGCGCTTCCGGTTTAAGTCGCTCACTTGAAATGAGTCAAAATGGCTTTGTAATGTAATGTTAAACTAAGTTAGGATGTTTGTAGTAACTTGGGTATTTTCCTTAAAACTTATTTTAGGCGGTATCGCCTAAATACTTGTAATGAATTTTTGTATGGTTGTATTTCTCGTCTTTTCAAAAGATGTCCTTGCGCTTTGTTTTTTAATGAAATTTGGTTAAAACAGGGAATCGTTTATAGTACAATGGGTCATGCCTAAATTTTATTTATTAAGTGGAAAAGATATGTGTCATGTTGTAGTCTTTCGAATGTACAAAATAGTGGGTGTTACAACTTGTAACGCCCAACACGTTTTATCTTACATATCGACGCAGTGGAAATTCAAGCCTTAAAATTTCTTTATAATTTAAACACAAAACATGCATGAAGACCCAAACTTCAAAATATTAAACATTTACTAAAAGGAAATGTGTACATTTACTTCCACTTGTTAAAACATTATATAACTAAAACTACGTGACTGTTCTCCCGTACAATCCTTGCTCTTGACTCAATCTTCAATCCTCCAATACTTTATACCGATATTAATCTGCGAAACCTACATTCACCACAAATTTGCACATCATTAGAATTTAATAACTACAATTCAAAATCTATCATACATAATGAAATGACCACGCCGCATTCTTTCTATTCTTGCAGGTCCTTTCGATCATTCTTCCACGCACAATCTAGCATCCCAATCCTCAAAACTACACAACGGATTTCAATGGCGTACCTGCAAATCTCATTTCATTCTCAAGGCATAAGATTAGCAACTTAATACTCAAACGTTTTGAAATTATGAATACATTTCTTCAAGCCCCATTCCTTCATGTACCATAAATACTACATCGCGCCAAAGTACATCCGTGTGTAAACTTATAGTCATCTTATACGTACACCCTTACATACACACATATACAAGCTCATACATAGCACTTACACAAGTCAGTATGGTTTACTGATGTGTCCTAATTACAACCTTAGAGAAATAAAACATGAGTGAACAATTTACATACATGCTTGCTCCTAATTATAATTACTTAAAAGTTTCCGATATTGAAATGAAATTGAACCTATACTTACTGGCCCACAGACTTAATTCATTTCCCGCACACACGCTTACCCATTCCATTCTTACTCACGCTTCCTAAACGCTTTTTAAGTGACTTTCGGGTACATTTCGGATCTTAAAGATGAGTTCCATACTTAACCGTAGCTTATCAAGCCATTTGGTAGGGTTGAGGTGCATTATAGAAGCTTATCGGGGCTTTGGATGAATTCACGAGGCCCGAAATTAAAGGAAAACAAAGAAATGCATAACTTACATTTTGCACCTGACCACCACCGTAAGCTACGGTGGCTACCTTAGCTTACGGTGGCCCCAAAACCCTTACGGTGGCATTTAACTGCCTTACGGCAGAAGGAAAGGCCCAGCACCCACCGTAGCTTACGGTGGGCACCGTAAGCTACGGTGATGCCCAGATCAGCTCCCTATTTTAATACTAAAATTCGCATAACTTGATCGTTTTGCATCCGTTTCACTTGAAACTTGTTTCTAATTGTTCATAAAACATTTCCCTACCTAATTAACTAAAAATTCATACCTTGAGGTCCTTAAACTTTATAAATTACATTACCGTTACACGATTCATGCATATATGTTCGACCCGTTTGATCTTTATCATTCACTTCCCGACTTACCTAACCACATTCGACTATTTTCCATTAGACTTACCCTATCACTAGTTTTACTTCATACTTTCTTACATAACTCGAGATAAATTACCAAATAACAAAACATATTAAGTCAAAAGGGTAAGTTTGGGATTCACTTACCTTGAGCATCCGTTTTCGCATTTGCTTCCTTGTCTCCTCTTGACCCGTTAGTCTTTCTTGCTTGAGTCCATTTCCACATGATCCCCAATGCTTTCGTGTCACCGCAATCACATCCTTGTTAGTATAAATGATTTTACATATAAATGATCATGTCGAATACATAACTCGCAATTAGCTTTCATAGTCAAGTCTAACAAACATAAGGCATACGCCTAAATCACATCTTTTCAAACTCATACAATCCATCATATTAACGCATAAAACGCATATTAATTTAACACAGACGATATGACATTCCAAGATCTTATAATTGTGTCAAAATTCTAGCTATGTCCCTTATGTGTAGTTGACTTCCAAAAGTCAACGGTTTAATGTATAAACTTCCGACTTAACATATTGGGCTATACATACGACACTATATATATTTCCTACTTATGATGCAAATGTACTTACAACCACATAATCACATAATCATACACGCATAGATATTTACTCACACATACTTTCGTTTCATCACACACACGTTTTTGTTAGCATATGAAATTATACATGGGAACAACCATATTAATTCACAATTCACATTCGACTTCCATTAATCATTTCAACAGCATGTGGTACACTCATGGGGAGATACTCATTTAATCGCATGATCACTTGTTTACATGTACACACCATCCTAGAAATCTCCATAATTCTACAATTGCACCATAATCCATACTTAGCAATGAACTATATCTAAACTCAATTCTCATGTTAATTTACTATTAAACACCTCTTTATCACATTCCATATCTAATTACCACTTTCTTGCATACTATTTCACCTTCTAAATTCACCTAATCATTTCATCGAACATTTGGCATGCGTACAAGTTTCTAACATAATGTACAAGTAACCTTCATTCTTTTCTTCCTAGTTCTTGTTTTCAATCATCCAAAATACCAATAACAATTCAATTTCATACCATGTTCAATATAACTAACAATTTGGTCACATGCAACATATCATATCAAGAATCAAACAAAGGTTGGACATGGGTGACATACCCATGTCGCCATTTCTACTAACCCAAGTGGGTTTCATCTTAAAATCTCAATTAACATCAAATCTTGTATAATTCACATTCCAAATGATAATTCTAACATATATTCATGCTTAATTTCAGTAAATTTAGTGGATTGATCATAAGCCACTTCATACAAAAATCTTCAAACTCAAAATTACAACTTACCATATGTTTGTTAGGGTTAGATTATGAGAAATCTTCATCCATGCACGGCTTTCCATTCGATGTTGGCTTTGATTGAGTTGAATTCGTGTTATTGTTCTTGAGAGCTAGGGTTCACACCCATCTGCTCTTTCTCCTGGACGATCCCACCAAGCACACACACCTTGTGTGTGTGTGATATTTTGTTTTTATAACTTGAGTTTCCATTTTGGCACCCTAAGTCCCTCAAGTTTAACATATCATCTTAATTGCCACAAACTTCATTCTTTTATTTATTTATTAGACACTTAACTAGGCCTAATAACTTAGTTATTGTACTTCATCTAATTACATAGGGTAACCTACTAACGAATTTAATAATTCGAGTTTTGGGGTGTTACAAATCTACCCCCCCCCCCTTAAAGAAGGTTTCGTCCCCGAAACCTTTTTCACATCTTCTTTAACCCGTCTAGTTTTTATTCTTCGTTCATTCATTCATTCAGGTTACATGGGACAACTTACATAACATGCGAGAAATTAACGTTTGTCGCACATCCCGTAATCTATAATTTTGAAACTAGCATTCTTTCTAGGTTCTTTCGCTATCACATAATAATTTAGGTCATTTACATACTAAATTTTCACTAACATTCATTTTATATCACCTTATCCGTACTTGCCATGAGGATTACTCATTAATCTACCCTTCTATCGCCACTTGTACTACTTACAACTCTATGTCTAACCCTATTTTTTTATTCTTTCACAATAATTTCATTCATACGTACAGTCGATTTACAGATTTTTATCTTTCAATCCAGAATTAAACACTTTTTGTCTCCATTGCATAATCCAATGATCCGTAAGCCGGGTCAACCCGCTTCTTCATAGTACCTTCCGTACCAGGATTTATTTCATTCATTCATGTATTAAGTTCTTGTCCTTGAGCATCCTTTCGTCAGCTCTACTACTTTTATCACGCCAAGAATTTCACCATTCTCATATGTAACATTAACGGTTAGCACATATCATTCAAATTTCTTCGAGTATGGCGTTTATCAATTAACTTGTTCACATACTAGCCCTTTCCAAATCATTTTTAATCATTAGTTCGCTTGACCCATTCGCAACTGGTCCACATATGACCGTTTCTTATCATATCATTTTCATTCAGTTATTCAATTCATTCGGTATTAATTCACCCATATTCTTCCATAAATCCTTAACTTACTAGGCATACTACATTATACATTTCATTGCTTACGTAGTACTCTCTTATGAGTGAAAGTTCAATATGCCTATCGCATAACCTTATTCAATACTCCTCTCATCTAATGCTTTCTTTGCTACTACAACTTTCGTCGGTTTTTGCTTGTTTAATAAACCAAACCCTTCATACTATCTTACTATCATTTGTTTTCTAGTTAATAATCTCAACTCTGTTTGGACTTATAGAAGTCAAACTATTAATGTGCTCTTATTTACGTTTTATTAACCAACTATGACTTACACTTTTCGTGTTCATTCATGCACTTACACATACCTATGCATTTCATTAGTCAAGCGACATGGTTATCCCGACAATGCTATTTTCATCGCCTAACCACCATGTTATACTTAAGGATTTTAATCTTTTCATTCTTACATGTTACTCTCTTGTATTATGTCTGTATTTGTCTGCACATATTACCTTCCTCTCATTCTTTATATTCTTTTATGTTTGAATCCTTCTCTAATCGAGCCATAAGCTATTATCGAGAGCAAAATCTTTCATACATACTTGGCGAGGATCAAATTCACTGACTCATATCCATACCTTGAGTTGGTTATATCTTTCTAATTTGGGGCAAAAATGCCCATTCATTACGCTTACCTATAAGCATAAAACTTGTCAAAACAAAACTTTAAGTACAAGGTTTAAATGGCGGTTACCATTTGACTTCCATGACTCATTCGTCCCTTTTTAACCGTTCTTACATACAAACATATTTGTGTATATATATATACATTCACATATATAAATATATAAGATTAAGACATAACTTAGATATTATCTGACTTTTTAAAGAACAATTACTTGCCTAGTCTGCATTTTCTTACACATTCGAACATTTTTATTCTCATCATTAGTTCCTTTCTATGTTTTGAATCCGCGTCGCGAATTCTAACATATTATTCATACTTTCATTCCTTTCATGTTTCGAATCCGTCTCGCGGATTCTAACATATCATTCATACTTTCCATGCGTATTTGGTACTTTCAAATCCCTGAAAGTCTTACATTTCTCTTCATCCTCACGCCCACCTACTACCTAATTCTAACGGACATACCTGTAACAATTATCACGGTCTCACGAACGTCATATGTTTCTTGTGTACTGGCCAGGTACACACTCCACATACTAGTTTCGTGTCTTCGTGTAATCGTCACCTTATGTCCGAAGAACTAGGTTTCAGCACGTGTAACATTTTCAAAAACTTCATTCCATTCTATTATTATACTTCATTCAAAATTTTCCGTCACTTGATAGATTTTTTTACCATTATGTGCACCCACATGATAAATTTTACGTACCTGGGGTCGATTCGTCTTATTACATGCCTTGGTGTCGGTCCTAGACCGCATTCACGAATCATCCTCTCCAAGCAATTATGCTTACCTTATACATAACATACTGTTAGTTTTCTCCAAATACATACTTAAGTACATACTTACATTCGCTTCTACCTTTAGATCTTGATCGAGTCTTGGATTGTGCGGGTTCCTTGTCACAAGAGCACACAGGTTTGAGTTCAAGTATTTGCCTCCTCATACTTGATTTCCCTCAAACCAGGGCTCTGATACCAACTTGTAACGCCCAACACGTTTTATCTTACATATCGACGCAAGGGAAATTCAAGCCTTAAAATTTCTTTATAATTTAAACACAAAACATGCATGAAGACCCAAACTTCAAAATATTAAACATTTACTAAAAGGAAATGTGTACATTTACTTCCACTTGTTAAAACATTATATAACTAAAACTACGTGACTGTTCTCCCGTACAATCCTTGCTCTTGACTCAATCTTCAATCCTCCAATACTTTATACCGATATTAATCTGCGAAACCTACATTCACCACAAATTTGCACATCATTAGAATTTAATAACTACAATTCAAAATCTATCATACATAATGAAATGACCATGCCGCATTCTTTCTATTCTTGCAGGTCCTTTCAATCATTCTTCCACGCACAATCTAGCATCCCAAATCCTCAAAACTGCACAACGGATTTCAATGGCGTACCTGCAAATCTCATTTCATTCTCAAGGCATAAGATTAGCAACTTAATACTCAAACGTTTTGAAATTATGAATACATTTCTTCAAGCCCCATTCCTTCGTGTACCATAAATACTACATCGCGCCAAAGTACATCCTTGTGTAAACTTATAGTCATCTTATACGTACACCCTTACATACACACATATAGAGAAGCTCATACATAGCACTTACACAACTCAATATGGTTTACTGACGTGTCCTAATTACAACTTCAGAGAAATAAAACATGAGTGAACAATTTACATACATGCTTGCTCCTAATTATAATAACTTAAAAGTTTCCCATATTGAAATGAAATTGAACCTATACTTACTGGCCCACAGACTTAATTCATTTCCCGCACATACGCTTACCCATTCCATTCTTACTCACGCTTCCTAAACGCTTTTTAAGTGACTTTCGGGTACATTTCGGATCTTAAAGATGAGTTCCATACTTAACCGTAGCTTATCAAGCCATTTGGTAGGGTTGAGGTGCATTATAGAAGCTTATCGGGGCTTGGGATGAATTCACGAGGCCCGAAATTAAAGGAAAACAAAGAAATGCATAACTTACATTTTGCACCTGACCTCCACCGTAAGCTACGGTGGCTACCGTAGCTTACGGTGGCCCCAAAACCCTTACGGTGGCATTTCATTGCCTTACGGCAGAAGGAAAGGCCCAGCACCCACCGTAGCTTACGGTGGGCACCGTAAGCTACGGTGATGCCCAGATCAGCTCCCTATTTTAATACTAAAATTCGCATAACTTGATCGTTTTGCATCCGTTTCACTTGAAACTTGTTTCTAATTGTTCATAAAACATTTACCTACCTAATTAACTAAAAATTCATACCTTGAGGTTCTTAAACTTTATAAATTACATTAGCGTTACACGATTCATGCATATATGTTCGACCCGTTTGATCTTTATCATGCACTTCCCGACTTACCTAACCACATTCGACTATTTTCCATTAGACTTACCCTCTCACTACCTTTACTTCATACTTTCTTACATAACTCT
Source organism: Helianthus annuus (assembly GCF_002127325.2). NCBI lineage: Eukaryota > Viridiplantae > Streptophyta > Magnoliopsida > Asterales > Asteraceae > Helianthus > Helianthus annuus. Next base: position 163,561,339 of record NC_035440.2, on the reverse strand, counting down.
AGATAAATTACCAAATAACAAAACATATTAAGTCAAAAGGGTAAGTTTGGGATTCACTTACCTTGAGCGTCCGTTTTCTCATTCGCTTCCTTGTCTCATCTTGACCCGTTAGTCTTTCTTGCTTGAGTCCATTTCCACATGATCCCTAATGCTTTCGTGTCACCGCAATCACATCCTTGTTAGTATACATGATTTTACATATAAATGATCATGTCGAATACATAACTCGCAATTAGCTTTCATAGTCAAGTCTAACAAACATAAGGCATACGCCTAAATCACATCTTTTCAAACTCATCCAATCCATCAAATTAACGCATAAAATGCATATTAATTTAACACATACGATATGACGTTCCAAGATCTTATAATTGTGTCAAAATTCTAGCTATGTCCCTTATGTGCAGTTGACTTCCAAAAGTCAACGGTTTAATGTATAAACTTCCGACTTAACCTCATATATTCGCTACATCATATTGGGCTATACATTTGACACTTTATACATTTCCTACTTATGATGCAAATGTACTTACAACCACATAATCACATAATCATACACGCATAGATATTTACTCACACATACTTTCATTTCATTACACACACGTTCTTGTTAGCATATGAAATTATACATGAGAACAACCATATTAATTCACAATTCACATTCGACTTCCAATAATCATTTCAACAGCATGTGGTACACTCATGGTGAGATACTCATTTAATCGCATGATCACTTGTTTACATGTACACGCCATACTAGAAACCTCCATAATTCTACAATTGCACCATAATACTTAGCAATGAACTATATCTAAACTCAATTCTCATGTTAATTTACTATCAAACACCTCTTTATCACATTCCATATCTAATTACCACTTTCTTGCATACTATTTCACCTTCTAAATTCACCTAGTCATTTCATCGAACACTTGGCATGCGTACAAGTTTCTAAACATAATGTACAAGTAACCTTCATTTTTTCTTCCTAGTTCTTGTTTTAAATCATCCAAAATACCAATAACAATTCAATTTCATACCATGTTCAATATAACTAATAATTTGGGTCACATGCAACATATCATATCAATAATCAAACAAAGGTTGGACATGGGTGACATACCCATGTCGCCATTTCTACTAACCCAAGTGGGTTTCATCTTCAAATCTCAGTTAACATCAAATCTTGTATAATTCACATTCCAAATGATAATTCTAACATATATTCATGCTTAATTTCAGTAAATTTCGTGGATTGATTCTAAGCCACTTCATACAAAAATCATCAAACTCAAAATTACAACTTACCATATGTTTGTTAGGGTTAGATTATGAGAAATCTTCATCCATGCAAGGCTTTCCATTTGATTTTGGCTTTGATTGAGCTGAATTCGTGTTGTTGTTCTTGAGAGCTAGGGTTCACACCCCTCTGCTCTTTCTCTTGGATGATCCCACCATGCACACACACCTTGTGTGTGTGTGTGTGTGTGATATTTTGTTTTTATAACTTGAGTTTCCATTTTGGCACCCTAAGTCCCTCAAGTTTAACATATCATCTTAATTGCCACAAACTTCATTCTTTTATTTATTTATTAGACACTTAACTAGGCCTAATAACTTAGTTATTGTACTTCATCTAATTACACAGGGTAACCTACTAATGAATTTAATAATTCGAGTTTTGGGGTGTTACAGACATTTTGGAATGGAGTTTTTGTTATAGAAGTACCCTTGTTTCTATTATCAATAGAGTGTTCGGTGTTTACATATAGTGTTTTTTTATATCTTATATAAGTTCGTACATAGGTTACTTTTTTTTACGGAATGACCTCACTATACACGATAACATATGTTCTCACTTTAGTTACTATGGTTCAAGGACACCTTCACGTCACATATCGCAAGATGTGCTCTTACCTTGCTCGTCACGGTTTAGCCACATCATACACGTAGCCACCATGTTTCAAATACTCGACCACGTCATACTCAAAAGTATGATTTTAGTTTAGCCACAATTGTAGTGCACGGGCTCAACGTATACCATAATACATGTTCTTAGTTTAGTTGTTATTTTGTACATACTTATACTGGTGTTTAGGTCTTTGGACATAACAAATGTTTACTTTGGTCTCATATCAAAGATTTAACTATCATTCTTCTTAGTGGAGTATAGCCTAACAACCTTGTCTTAGAACAATATTCTTAGTAATCTCTCTATTAAGTCCCACTATTACTAAATAGTCATAATCCTAGATGTTAAGTCTAAGAGTTCCATTATTCAAACTTAAGTATTCTTAGGACAACTGAAGTAGTTAACTCCTAATGTAAAACTCTTAGTCATTCTAGTACTTAGTGTGTCCTCAATAATTTTCTATAGTTTCAAGAAAACACAACTTCAACATTTTATTCATTCACAAGTAGTTACAATAAGAAGTTCTCATAATACACATAGTACAACAACACGTTGTCAAATATAACCCACATAAATAGAAATTTACTACCCTCCCTAGTTTCGAGCCGAATCTTGTTCCAATTGAACTATCATGCTCTAAGCTTCTACATGTGTTAACTTCCAGTTTACACCCTCTAACTCGGCTATTTTAACTCGCATGACTCTTATTTTTCGGGTTTCTCCTAGTAAACCTATCGTATAGTTATAGGGCTACATGGGTTTATAGGCACTTCGCGGAAGAGTTTAGGTTCCAGTGGCGACAGGAATCTCTTTAAAAGATGGTATGGATTGGAGGCTTGGGTGATTCGTTGGAATCTTCTACCTCTTTGGATGTGGGATATGCGTTAAGATGTGCCCTTCCTAAATTTTGTGACGAGTAAAGGAACGAGAGGTATAGGTAATCGTTGCTGAAGGTGGTGGGTACAGATTGATAGCTAAATAAGGATACACAAGTTGTAATTGTCACTATAAGTATATCCTGATGACTCTGCATCCTAAGTAGGTTCGTACTCGGGTTTGTTTATTACTTGTCTATCAGACTCAATTAAGCAAGCTTACACACAAAGTCAGGTCTTATACATCCCCTAACATCCTTATCATAAAAACTACCTATATAACTATATAACTTACCCTTTTAGGCAGACCTAATCTCCAAGGTTGAAGCCTAGATATCTCTACCGAATACCTAATTTGCTAAAACCTTTGGCTCTGATACCAACTGTGACACCTCACCCAATAAGGATATTTTATAACACAGTTGATACAGAAAGTGCTTATCTTATTGATAATAAACGTATTTTACAATTATTGGAAACTCAAATTACAACATCTAATCGAAGTCTAGCCTGAAGTAACAACACTTCCACCAGATCACATCGATCTGGGATATACATTTCTACCAGACTATCACAAGTTTGGGACTATGAGCAACGATCATGCCTCCTCACCTGTGACACATGCTTAAAAGACGACGTCAACTATTGCCGATGAGTTCATGAATATACACAAGCTATAAATCACATTATTTCGCCATAACTTTGTACCCACCTATATCATCATAACCCAACGTCAACACGTGATACATCATTATACAGTTAACACCCTCTACACCACATATGTAAACCAGATAAATCCTGTCGTAGCAGCACGTGTAGGGGACCACAAATATCGTGTCTATGAGTGTAAATGTTATATATATGCGTACAACAGTCATGCCATATTATTACAGTTTAAGACAAGCATGTTCACATTTGGAAAGCATTCATAAAACTCAACTGTGTAATAGTTGCTAGAACAATAAAGTAACAATTGCTAGTACAATCAGAAAATGGATGCCTGCATAATTAAACAATATCTCTAGGTCCTGATACAACATAAGCAATCCTAAGTGAGGTTATGGTACATCTACCTAGTTATTATGAGGGTTGGATATTGGTTAATGATGCCTTGTTTAAGCATGGTTGATCAGGTCATTCTTAACTAAGGCAAGGCTACCAAATACCCGCCCCTGACAAAAACCCTAATAGCTAAAAATAATACTAACGCTACTACTAATAATACATTACTACTAATCTTAACTACTTAAATAAATAATAAATAACTAAACATAAACTTAAACGAGAGCATACCATAAAACTATCTACGGAAAGTTGATGTAGAGTCATCCTACTCGTGCTCCGAAAACGACTACTAGCAACACCTAAAAGATGTACTGCGTATTCTGGATTCTCTGTATTAGAGCGTTCCCGTTAAAAGAAACTGATAACTAAAACTGGTACTAAGCCTCCTATTTATAACCATGAGCAGGGTCGTTCCAACATTTTTGGAGGCCCAAGGCGAAATGAAATTTTGGGGCCCTTTTTTCTTCTTTGATTATTATAAACGGTACTCCCTTATCCGTGTGTGGAACCAAGCAAAAATCAAACACCACTGTAACACAAAGTGGTTTACTTGTATAAAGAATTAAACAAATCTAAAACAATAAGTTTACACTATTATATAGTTAGCATACTAAGGTCTGTTTGGTATGGGGCAGTGGAATGGACGAATGAATGGAATGGACGAGGGAATGCAGTGGATCATTAACATTCCATGTCTTGTTTGGTTACCATGTGTGAATGGAATGAATTATTATTGTATATTGTTCGGTAGTCAAGAAAAACGGAGTAATAAAATCAGCGGTGAGTGGTGGTGGTGGTCGGTGGTAGTGATTGCGGGTGGTTATAGGTGGCGGTGGTGGGTGTCGGCGGTGGATGCGACGATGGGTGGTGGTGGCGACGGAGAGTGGCGGTGCGACGGTGACAATGAGTGGTGGTGGCGGCAAGGTGGCCGTTGGTGGTGGGTGGCAGCAGAGGTGGCGGTGGGCGGCGGCGGCGGTTGGTGGTGTCGGTTGTGGTGGTGGCGTCGACGATGGTGGTGGGCGGCGGCGACGAGTGGCATTGGTGGTTGGTCGCGGCTGTGGGTGATAACGGTGGCTAGTGGGTGGCAGCGGCGACGGTGGCTATCGGGGTGAGGTGGTGGCGGGTGGCGGCGATGGCGTCGGTGGTGTGTGGTGGTGGGTTGTGGCGAAGGTGGTGGGTTGTGGTGGTGTTGATGAATGGTGCAAGATGGGATGGAATGGAAAAAAAATATGGGGGGTGGAAGGAATGACTTTGAGGGAATGGAATGCCTTTTGAAATGAGTGATTCCATTCCATTGACCAACTAAACACACTTTTCTTCATTCCCTCGTAATCATCCATTCCATTCCACTTCTCATTTCTTCATACCAAACACTACCTAATTTTCTTTTAAGTAGAGGCCCTAGGCCAAAGCCTAGGTTATATAGGTTCGGCCCTGACCATGAGTGGACGATGGGTCACTTATTTTGATCGAGGTGGGATACAACATGCTTCCATACAGATCTCAAAACTTTGTATTATTATTATTATTATTATTATTATTATTATTATTATTATTATTATTATTATTATTATTATTATTATTATTATTATTATTAATTCAGCTGTTTTACTTGTTTATCTCTTAAAACTTTTAAAATATGATGTTTTATAAAACAATGATTATGTCATTAAGACGAGCCCATTTTTATCTACATTTTAAACCCACTTTCGTTAAAAACGGAGTAGGGTCAAATATAATATATTTTATTGATTATTATTATTATTAAACGGTCTCCTATAATACTAAATATTTGTCTAGCTATCTCATATTTTGAATGACCATTTTACTCGTTTGATAATATATGAAATATAAATTATATATTTTATTTTCGTCTACAAAACGGGGTGTTACATCAATGCGTTCGCCTAGAGACTGTCATTGTGCATGTGGCTAGTCAATTCAGATCAGTGTTACTGAATGCATGGAATGAGAGCAAAAATGTTGTCTTTACAATCGTCCATCATTTTCTTGACTTACGCCATTTGTATCAACCCGGCACGTCAGGAACTTTCATTAAGTAACTTTCACCTTGAGGACAGGGTGAATTTGAAAGGGTGGAGTAATGTTATGAACCGGACTAAGCTCAACCAGCCCAATCGAATGGCCCAACAAGATGGACAGAACAATTGATGTGTGATATAAGAGGGATTGGCGAGAGCAAAAGAAAGAACATATGAGATCACATCCCCATTTTGTATTTCTGTTTAGCTAAAATATCAATTAAGTGAAATTACATATGAATTCGTTCAGTATATCCTGTTGTGAAATATGAGATCACATGCAACAGATAACGTGCTGAACCGTGACCTGATAACAACCCATCTGACCCGCTGACCTGTGACCCGAAACCCGCGAACAAACTTGAATAACCCAATAGTGTATATATTGAGGGGCTTTGCCATGGAAATCTTCTGAGCTACAAACATATCAAATATTATATAAAAATATATACTTACTAGATAACTAAAACAAAACGATAACCAATCATGGATTCGGTGACACAAGAGTCTCAGCATATATCATTCGACTAGATCTGTACTCCCAAAGCTGATAACCAAAATACCAATAGTTTCTTCTGAAGTCCTCAACATTCATTTTCTTTAAAGAATGGTTTTCCTCCAAAATGGCAAGCCAATTCCCCATACTCGTCGAGCATAAATACCGCCTTCCAAACTTATCATACAGTGAGTCGATGAAATCATCCATCTTCACCCACCCATCACCATCCATTCTCCACAGATTTCTGTAGTCCTCTTTTTTGATTGTATACGATATACACAAATGAATGCATCCATTGAGAACGACTAAATTTCCACGAGCCACACCTGGAACAGATGGGAATTGTATTTTCCTAAAAGTTTCCGTCTTCACATCAAAACATACAATCCAGCTGTGACTTTCAAAAGTTATAGATGTCACAACGAAATACAGGCATTGGCCACAGAAAGTAGCCGCAGACCACTTGCCCGGGTCGTTAGAGCCGACCGAAAATACAATTTCTCTCCATGAATCTAATATGTGGGAATATATATAAGCCCCAACCCCAAAAACACCTCCGTTAACCAAATATAGAAGTTTGTAATCATTAGAAGAGCCGATATAGAAACCGACAGCATCATAAGCAACACCAAAGGATAAACGAATGGTGGGTTAGAGGACAACTTCTTGTAGGCACCCGTCAATGGATTCCAAAATGCTAGTTTAGGAGGTACTTTCCTTGAGGCTAAACATACCAATCCATCCAGGCTTGCTATAATAACTTCAACTCTAGGATTAGGGTTAGGGTTACAGTTAGGTTTGGGGATGGTTGATGAACCGTCAAGTTTATAGTCATTGATGGTTACATGGCAGAGGTGCATCCTAGCAAACATAGGTGTGGACAAAAACGATTTCCATTGTTTGTACACGCACATGCATCGACCTACCGACTTTGCTGGAAGTCTGGGTAGTATGTGAGATTCTATTAAATTGAGTGGAAGTTCAGCAGTCTTCATCTTCATCTTAATCTTCTTGTGGGGTTTCCTGGCTTCGGTCGACTCCATCTTGTTGTGGCAGTTTCGGGTTTTGGTTGGCATGCTCTTCGTCTTCTTCTTGTGATATTCTTGTGACATGATCTCCATATTTGGAATTGAGTATTACCAATTACTAATCACGAATATATGTGTGAAAAATAGATTTGTTGGCCCCAATGGATCTTTAATCTCTAGACATGAATCGAATAACTTGAATATACAACTGAATATCTGAATACATGAAATGAATTACAATTGAAATCTACAACCCTATTTATAGTTTCTAATGGGTGCGATCCAATAGACGCGTTCTTTCACGAACAGGTGCGTCTCTTGAATATGTGGATGTAATTAAACATGAAGGGGTGTGTCTCTAGAATCAAAAAGTCGTGTCCCTTCCTTCTTGTGGTTGCCCATCGATCAAGGGGTGCCTCCCAAGGGATTTCGCCACCCTTGGGGTGGTGGTTAACAAGTTCTGTCTTGTCACAAATAGCCCATCAACTTTGTAACCGCCAATCTTTATACTAATTACCATATAACCCTTGAACTTAAGGATGTGTAGGGATTATAACTTTCATTCACCCCCTAATCACGAACATCCTTGAGTTGTTGTAGATCTTGAACTCCGAATAGTTTTATCTTCTCGAGTCTCTTGGTATTTAACACTTCACATGGATCTTCTTATACACCAACCTTGCTTCACGCAAACACTTTGTTTCACACTTGTCTTGACCGTACTTGATTTGTATCACACGAACTTCCTCTTGTGTAGTTATCTCAACACGAACTCCAACGGTCTTGATTAACTTCCCACCATCATATCACATGATCGGAATCCATCTCGCATAGATTTTTGATAAACTGACTCACTCAGATCTTTCTTGCGGTTGTATCACACAACAACTTTTTTTTTCTGGCCTAGTCACATGATACGTGTGTCTTCTTCTTGATCTATCACATATTTAATCTCGTCATCACGGATGTCTCTGACAACGGGTTCTTCATCATTGATTGCTTCCTTCACGGATTCTTCACTTTTTCCTGATCCACTCACTGAATTGTTTTATTCCATCTTTCACAGGTTATCTTCGCATCACATGGTTCTTCCCTTTGATCGTTTCACCCGACCAAATTTCATGTTTCTACTTCTCTTCAACGTGTAGGCACACCAGAAGTGCCGGTTCATCATCTTCTTCTGTTTCGACCAATAGTGTCTCATTTTCCTTAGTTTTCTTGGTTGGGCACTCGTAGGCATAGTGCCAAGTTTCTCGCATCTGTAACAAGTGATTTTTGACTTATCTCTCATAGTCGGTGTTTCTTGCTTGCTATCATTCCTTTGTGGTTTATCGGTTACTTCCGACTCGTAAGAGGTGTGTCCTTCACCCATATGTTGTTAATTGCTTCTCCCTCGGCCTCGTGACGAATTGAATCTCCCTCGTCCACGATTTCAAACATGTTGTCCATGACCTGCATACAAGAGTTCTTCTAGATTGTTCACGGGGCTTTCCTTTTTCTTCAAGTTTAACCTTTCTTCATACGTTTTTAATCTACCAATAGCTTCATCTAGTGTCATTGTGTCTAGATCGAAGTATTGCTCGATCGATGCAACTATTTGAATAAATCTATATGGCACGGCGTTTAGAAGTTTTCGTACCAGAGTGGATTGATTCAACGTCCTTCCGTACTCGCTTGCCCGTGTAACAATATTATTGATCTTTGCAGTGAACTCGTCTATTGTGTCATCTTCCTTCATTTGCAATAACTCAAATTCTGACATGAGTGTATGTAAACGCGCCTTTTGCACACGGTCTACACCAACATGTCTAGTCTTGAGATTTTCCCAAATTTCCTTTGCAGTCTTGAAACTTGCAACTTGCAATACAACGTCTTCCAGTATTGCTTGGAATAGATAAGCAATTGCCGCCTTATCTTTCTTAACATCCGTCTGTGTATTTTCTGCCGGTTCAATCGTTTCCCAAAGTCCATTCGCTTCTAAAATCATTTTGATGCGAATTGCCCAAACCATGTAGTTTGTCGGTTTCAGGATTGGACACTGAAATTGGGAAAGAGAACTTCCTTCCTTTTGAATTACTATTTGTGGATTCGGTCCGGTTACTCCTAACATATCTTCCGACCGAACAATCTTCACTTTAAAAAAAAAAACTTTATCTTTCTTGGTTTCAATAACCTCGAATCCTTAAGCCCGCGTATAACCCAACGCGTAACAAACAATCAATCTAATTCGCACTAAATCCCGGAATCAAAACCCTAGATTCCTAACCCCTGGTTCGACCCTGAACCGAAAATAAAACTAACTTGCGAACTGAGAAAGAATAATAAAACCTGATCGCGAATTCCCTGCGATGCCTAGAGCCTGATGCTCTGATACCAATTGTTGGCCCCAATGGATCTTTAATCTCTAGACATGAATCGAATAACTTGAATATAAAACTGAATATCTGAATACATGAAATGAATTACAATTGAAATCTACAACCCTATTTATAGTTTCTAATGGGCGCGATCCAATAGACGCGTCCTTTCACGAACAGGTGCGTCTTGAATATGTGGATGTAATTAAACATGAAGGGGTGTGTCTCTAGAATGAAAAAGTCACGTCCCTTCCTTCTTGTGGCTGCCAATCGATCAAGGGGTGCCTCCCAAGGGATTTCGCCACTCTTGGGGTGGTGGTTACCAAGTTCTGTCTTGTCACAAATAGCCCCTTAACTTTGTAACCGCCAATCTTTATACTAATTACCATATAACCCTTGAACTTAAGGATGTGTAGGATTATAACTTTCATTAAATACTAATTAGGAGATGTTGAGGATATACTAACTTAAAGAACAAGTTAACTTGGGAATCAAGGAGCAGATAAGCTACATATTTTAACTTAGTGAACAAGTTAAAATCACCAAACAAAGACAATAGGAAGCAATCACCATGCAATTAAACAACAGTGATAAGATTCAATATACGATCAGTTATGTAGGGACCAGAAGAGTTTGAAAAACAATTCAATTTTACTAAGAGATAGCATTTATAATCTTAGTAAAGATATGATTACTTACATTCTTAATTTTATTGTTTTTTAGTTAGTTGTTATAACTAATATTGTAAGGTGTGATTAATCTCTACGGTACTAGATATTTGACATAACTGATGTGGAGTTAATTCAAAAGATGTGCATGAAGAGGTAAGTCTTTGCCAAGACTTTTCAAGGGAATTTATAGTTATTTAAAGATTCTTTCATGCAGTATATACAACATTTCATGAATGATTTTTTTTTGAACGACAAAGGTTACATAAACACTACTTTTAAATTACACCAAGTTTACCCATGTCATGATTTGAACCATAATCTCTCCTTAAGAGACACAGAGCCTCTACCACCCCACCAAAGTGGTGATGGCTTCATGGATGAGCATTAAGGACAAGCATAAGCATTATAAAGTTTGGTGTTGTTGATGCATGGAATGTCTGTTGACTACGTCTACATTAAGTCTTAGGTCAAGATAGGTCAACATAGGAGTTAGAAAGTCAAAATCATATTCTATGTTGTAGTTTCGCTTATATGTACGTGTGTTGTAGAGGTTCCGCTTGTTTGTCAGATTGGATGGTTTCGCTTATTTGGATCTTAGAGGTTTCGCTCATTTGGCAGGACATTGGAGCGAAACCACAGGTAGTATAAATAGTCAGTATAAGCGAAACCACATCAGTTGTTCGTATACGTACGAGCGGAACCTGGTCATTGCTACTGTAACGAAACTCTGTCAAATTTACATCAGAAAGCAATAAAAGAGAAGGAATTGAATAGGAAAGCTGTGTAACTTCATTTACGTTGATTCCGCCTTCGTATGTGAAGATGAACGTTCTCAACTGACTGTTTAGGGTCGCAACTCGGTCCAACAAGTGGTATCAGAGCTCAGGACGAGGAGTTCATACTACTACAGCTTGATTCTACAGAATTCTCTCATTTCTACTCACTTTCTCTCATACTTTTTCGAATTGAACTAGTTCCTACGGTTGAAATGGCCTGAAAATCGAGTATAACGTGTAAAACATACAATTAACAAACCCTAGAAAGTTTCAGGTTAAAACACAGCTTAAAACTGGTAAAAATTGGGTAAAAACGTAGTTCCGCTTATTCGGACAATCGGAGGTTTCGCTCGAAAATAACTTGATAGTTCCGCTCATTTGAACAAGTTAGTTCCGCTCATACGGTCATTTCCTAGTTTCGCTCTTAGGGACAACTTGGTAGTTTCGCTCGAATGAACATTGTAGTTTCGCTCGAACGGACACTTGCTAGTTTCGCTCATCTGGACATATATAGTTTCGCTCATCCGAACATATATAGTTTCGCTTATTTGGTCCAACATATTTCGCTTATTTGGACATTACCACTTTCGCTTATACGGACAAGAGTGGTTTCGCTTTTCTGTCATAATTTCAAAAATACGAAAAATTTTCTAAGTGTTTGCTGATTTTGTAGGTACACTCAAGATGGATGATATATTCCTGAACCCGTTCAGCGATATGTACGCGTTTGCTGGAAATTCCGGAAACGATGATACATCGTCAACCAATGCAAACGAGAACCCGCCGAATACGAAGAAAAAGTTAACGGAAGCTTGGGAATCTGAAAGTGCCTTTGGAACGTTCAATAAACCCCCAAAGCTTATGGCTATCGAGGAATACAGTCGATGGTCTAAAAAGTTTGAAGATTGGTTGATGGCGTTTGCATTTGCCAGCTGGAAAAGTCTGAAAAACGGTTATGAACATGGAAACAAAAGTGGAGAAACTCTATCATCAGCTGAAGAGATTGAATCATTCGTGGCCGAACAAAAATGTGTGGCATTGTTATTCCAGTCTGTCCGGGAAGACATCATCTCCTTGATCGATTATTCAAATGCAAAAGATCTTTGGAATAAGCTATGAATAAAATGTTTAGGAAGTTCTGAAATTGTGAAAAACAAAAGAAAACTTCTTAGAAAAGAGTTTAATCTTTTTGGATGTCTAAAGAATGAGTTAGTTTGTAAAATGATAGAAAGGTTTGGTCATCTGAAGCTGGAATTAGCACGACATGATATCATATATCCTGAGGATGAGCTTATCGACAAATTGTTTGATTCGTTGCCCGATGAGATGGATTGGAGATATTATGCGTTGATGCTGAAGAATACCATCAAAGATCCTGAAAAGTTGACTTTAGATCTGTTGATTAAAAAACTCGAGAGTCACGAGTTGGAGTTGAAGAAGACATTAAAAGTCAATCACTCATCTTATCAACAGAATTTGGATCTGTATTATCCGAAGAGCACGATGCCGAAAGTAATTTCTCCCAAGACTGCGTTTTCTGCTGAGAATGTGTCCACAGCAAGCAAAGAAAGTCAAAGCAGTGGAAGTCACAGTGGTTATCACAGTGGATCTTCATCATCTGCAAGTCACTCTGATGCGAAGTTTCAATGCAACATCGCAATAGACTTAAAGAATGCTCAGAATTTTGATGAGGAGTCGGCCAAACAGCAGATGGTCTTCCTTGTGTCAATATTGGAATCATATGAAGGGTTAGTAGCTGGGAAGATAGGCAACACCAACCTGACGAAAGAAGATTATGATCAGATAGATCCTGAAGAAATGGAGCTGATCGATATTCGTTGGGCTATGGCCAGTGCTGTTCGTCGAGCACAACGCTTCATGGAAATTACCGGCAGGAAGACAATTGGTGGTCCATCTACCAAATTGGGGTTCGATAAATCCAAGGTGACATGCTTCAAGTGTAAGCAGAAGGGACACTTCAAGCGAGAATGCAGAAACGCATATGTTGATGAGTCGGAGAATCCTTTCAGAGACGATTACTACAAAAAGGCAATTTATCACCAGAATAAATCTGAGCCGCCTAGATTGAAGCAGGGTGAAGACAATAAAGAAAAATCTAGAGCTCTTACGGTGATCTACAATGATGAAGGGTATGATTGGAGCAAAGAGGTTCTACCAGAGGAAGATTCGGTTGGTTACGCGTTCATGGCAAAAAATGAACCTATTTCGTGGAAAGACAATCGTACTGAAGAGCAGAAGTATAGATACAGAAAAAATGATTGCTGAAAACAGAATAATTATAATTTCTGGTATCTATCTGGAAGCGAGGAGAGCGAGAAGATGGGATCCGGACAGGGAGTGTTATCTTGATCAGGATGGAAATATTGCGATCGATGACAAAACGCTTGATATCGAAGCCATAATCAAGGAGTTAAAAGAAGAGGATGAGTATTGGCAGAATAAATGGTGGGGAACTGCAGACGAGAAAGAGAAAGAAGAGAAAGAGAAAAAGGAGAAAGAAGAGATAGTGAAATCAAAGAAGATTGATACTGGAGTTATTGACACAAAGTAGGAGTTGACTGCAGAGAACCGGGGAAAATGGCTGACAAAGTGCTGGCTGCTAAGGCACTTGAGGTAGACTCTAACTCCGTGTCTGAGTCAAAAAGCCAGGTCAGTTCAAACTTGTCAACGAATACGTCAGGTAAAAAGATTGAAGGAAATGTTGATTGCAAAAATTGCAACAAAGAGTGCAAATTTTGTAATACAGGCACGTATCTCAACGGTAAGAAAGTTGAAGATCTGACAGCAAAGGTCAGAAGCGTTGAGAATCAAATTATCGATCGTGACAAAATAGTTAAAGCTTCAACTGAACGGATAAGATAATTAACTAGTCAAATTGAAAAAGATAAAATTGATCATGAAAAAGTTAAAAAGGAAAATGAAAAGTTAATTCTTGAAAACCGTCAGATTTCTGAAAATTTTGAAAAACTCAAAAGCACAATGAAAGATAATGATGATCGAAACGGTAAAACTTATAAAGAAAACGTTCAGCTAAAACCCATGCTTAGAGTTAAAGAAGAATCAATCAACAAACAATTGGATGAAATCGCTAATTTGAAACTTAAAGTTCAAGAGGCTGTAATCGAAAACGAGCGAATCCAGTTGAAGCTTAATAGCTATAGCTCCGCAAGCTTTGTTTTGCAACACATTGTTCCAAAACCCATTGGCAAAAACAAAGCAGGCGAGGATGTGTATTCTGATGGAACCGGGGTGGGTTTTCATAGAGTTCCACCACCTGTTCTTGATAACTACACCAAAAAGCAATCTGGGTTGGTTGAAATTGGAGAAGAAAGTGAAGTTAAACTTCCGGAGAACATTGATGTCACGTTCACATCTTCCAATGATGTTAGTGTCCAAAATGATGTGGTAAAAAGTGTTGTTGAAAACGTGCTTAAAACGGATAGTGACACTACTGAGGTAGATGGGTGTTTCTTGGACAAATACATTCCGAAACAAAAGTCCAAGAACAACTTAAATGAAGAATCAAATCTTGTCATGTACAAGATGTTGGGTTCAGATAAGTTGTTTTGGGATTCAGAGTTTCCGATTGAGAATGTAAACATGAACAAATTGACAAATGTTTTCAAGTTGGTCGAAGTTGAGTTGTCAGAATTGAACAATCTGAGTCAAACGAAGACAAAAATGAGTTTTGTGAAAACAAAAGATTACAACAAGAAATCTGTTAATCCACCACATTTTTATAATAACAACAGAAACAATTGGTCGGGTGGTTATCAGGGAGGTAAGTCGTATCAGAAAAGAAATGTTCCAAACAAAAAGTTTATAGAAAAGAAAAAGTTTGTGAACAGTTCGAGTTCACTTGCTGATGAAGAGAAACAAATCTTTTCAAATTCAAATAAAGAGTTTTTTGAGAAGAGAGCTTCACAGTCTCAGTCTGAAGGCACAAGTCGAGTGGCTGATACTAGAACATGCTTCAGATGTAATCAAGTTGGTCACATTGCACGAAAGTGTACCAACGTGAAGCCTAAGACTGAAACTCTAAAGACTCAATAGAAGAAAGTTGATGTGAAGGGTAAAGCGCCAATCGTTGTTGAGAAAAAGAATGTGAAAAATGACAACACAAAAGTGAAAAATGAACCTGTAAAGAAGTCGGTAACTAAAAATGACAAATTTTATTGTCTCAACAAGTTTGGAAACCCAAAACTGAGAAAAAGGTTTCACCTTCTAAGGATTCAAGTTCAATTGATTATGATGCAAATTTTCCACCTCTGAAGGCTGAAAACTTTAAAATTCAAATTGTAAGAGTTAAAAACTCCAAGGTTACACCTAAGTCTGGTGAGGCTTGGGTGGACACCATGTTTGACTAAGCAGTTTGAATTGCCGGAGCTTCCTGGATCGCGAAGCATGAATCGGCATCCTTATTGAAGTTGGTTAAGTAAAAGTTTGTTATGTGCAGGATCTTCCAAAACTTGTATCCAGGTGGATCATGGATAGGGGAGCTTCAAGGCATATGACAGAGAAGCCTGCGTTACTGTATGATGTGGGGAATATCAATGGTGGTTACGTAGGTTTTGCTGGTAATCAAGGAGGAAGGATTATTGGTGAAGGAACGTTATCCAATGGGATTGTGAAGTTTGAGAGAGTTAACTACATTGCTGAGCTGGAGAACAATCTGCTGAGTATCTCCCAGATTTGTGACAAGATGTACACTACTCATTTCACCGACAAAGAATGTTTGATTTTGAAGCCAGGATTTGTTATCCCCGAAGATTGGATTATAATGAGGGCACCAAGAGTTAATGATCTATACGTGTTGGACATGAGTGTTGCTACTACTACCACGGGTCAGGCTCAGTGTTTTGTGTCCAGAGCAACTGAGAAAGAATCGAGATTGTGGCACCGGAAGATGTGGCATATACATCTTAGAAAAATGAATCATTTGGTGCACAATGATTTGGTTACAGGAGTTCATGTCAAAGGTTTTCATCTGGAAGGGGGGTGCATTAGCTGTGTTAAAGGCAAACAGAAGAAAAAGTCACACCCTACAAAGCAAGTCAATTCAATTTCAAGACCTTTGGAAAAACTTCACATGGATTTATTTGGTCCTGTAAATGTCAAGAGTATTACAGGAGATTATTACTGTTTGGTCGTAACTGATGATTATTCCAGATTTTCGTGGGTTTCATTCTTGAAAACGAAAGACGAAACATTTGACAGCTTGATGGCGTTGTCCAAAAAGATTGAGAATCTGTACCAAAGGCATATCAAAAGAATTCGAAGTGATAATGGTACTGAATTCAAGAACAGCAAGATGGAAGAATTTTGTGATGAAAGAGGTATTTTGCATGAGTTTAGTGCTCCGTACACTCCGCAGCAGAATGGAGTTGCAGAACGAAAAAATCGGACGCTAATCGAGACGGCTAGAACTATGCTCGCAGATTCAAAGTTACCAATAAATTTTTGGGCTGAAGCAGTTTCTGCCGCATGCTATACGCTCAACAGGGTTCTTACTGTCAAGAAATTCAACAAAACATGCTTTGAGCTAATCAATAACCGCAAACCGAATTTGAAGTATCTAGAACCGTTCGGGTCACCCTGTACAGTTATAGAGCCTCATGGAAAGTTTGGTCCGAAGTGCATTGAGGGAATATTTGTTGGTTATGCCAATCCGATGCGACGTGTCTTCGTTCCAAGTGAGAAGCGGATTATTGAAGCTGCAAATGTTGAATGTCAAGGTCACACTATGCCGCCGCAGAATCCTGGAGATTCATGGCGTTATCATTATGACAAGTTGTGGGATTCGTTTGACATGAGAGAAGAATCAGAGGAAGAAGAAAATTTCTTTGATGAGTTGGATATTTTGCGCGAATACGAGTCACAGCAAAGGTTCCCATCTGAGTATTCAAGGCGACCACGGGAAACTTCAAATGACGATGAAGCAGGTCCGAGTAATGCTGGTGAACACAATGATGTCCAACTAGATGATGTTGCTCCTGGTACTCAGTCGACAGAGAATGATAATCAAGAAACTGAGAACATGCCAGTATTTGATCGAGGTGATTCAGATTCAGATTCTGAGGGGGAGCAGATCCAGATTTCAGGTCAAACAAACCCAGTCGGTATACAAGATGCAGAACAAAATGTTACTAATCTGGAGGGCAATGTAGATGTTCCAAGCGAAGTAATGTCGCGAACTCTTTCGTATCATCCAGAGGAGTTAATCATTGGAGAGTTGCAATCAGGCGTTCGCACAAGACGTCAAATTGACCAGGGCCTTACATGTTTTTATTCTACAGTAGCACCTTTACAAACTGATTTTTCATTGAGTTGTTTTATTTCGCAGATCGAACCGAGAACTTACAAAGAGGCGCTTACTGAAGATTCTTGGGTCAATGCGATGCAAGAACAATTGGGACAATTTGAGAAGTTAGGCGTGTGGAAGCTGGTTGATCTACCCGAAGGTCATAGGAAGATAAATACGAAATGGGTATTTAAGTGTAAGAGAGACGACAGAGGAGTTGTTGTGCGAAACAAGGCTCGACTTGTTGTTCAGGGCTTCAGTCAACAGGAGGGTATCGATTTTACTGAGGTTTATGCTCCTGTAGCTTGCCTAGAAGCGATCAGAATCTTCCTGGCATTTGCATCTTGGAAAAACTTCAAAGTGTATCAGTTAGATGTAAAATCGGCTTTTCTTTATGGGAAGGTAAAAGAGGAGGTTTATGTCGGACAACCGCCGGGCTTCGCCGATCCAATCCACAGAAATAAGGTTTATCTGCTGGACAAAGCGTTGTATGGTTTACATCAGGCACCGAGAGCCTGGTACGAGACTTTGTCTCAACACCTACTAGCAAACAGCTTTATCCGAGGGAAAGTGGATGCCACTCTCTTCACTAAAGAAGTCTGTAAGTCCCGTGAAACGGATCTTTCAATGATACCAAACAACACCAAGTTTGTGCGGAATCCAAACTTGATGTGATTCAAGAATAAATACGAAAAACTGAAAATATGGAAACGAAGAACAATACCGAATCACCTTTAAACACTTGCACACGATTCTATTACTTGAAAAGCAAAACCGTCTAGTACAAGTGTTCACAACCAAATCGAATCACCTCTTTCTAAACTCTAGAATTTCTGTAACATGGAGGTTCCAACCCTAAAACAAGTTAGAAACTTGTTTATATACTAACTCAAGCCCACTTCCCTACATGGGCTCCCCTTGGGCCTGCTTGGCCCACATGGCCTAAAGCGTGGCCCAAGTGACCTATAAAGGTCCACAACCTAATATAAACTAACCCGGTAAAGCCCAGTTCGTAACCATAATCCGTTGTGTTAATTTGATGCGTCAGTCTCACACTTTAGGGCCTAACAATCTCCCCCTAGACTGATGCCATCAAATTGTCTTCATACTTGAAATCAGCAACGTCTTCAACGTAGTCTATGGTTGTCGCTATGCTGCAGATTTTGTGGAAGTTCTTGACTTCTGAACTCTCAGCACTGGGTCTCTTTCTTCAGCTCTTGTGGTTAGCTTCATATCAGGATCTCGATCAGCTTTGCTTGAAAATCATTATCAAAAAGAATGTGAGAGGAGGACTCTCAACAGCTCTTTTCTTCTTCAGTCTTTTTCTTTCAAGCAGGTCCGTGGTACTTCTTCAAATGTACTGTCACTGTCAGATTGCGTTTCGTATCCGGTTCTTCTGACTCAGGTACATCTTGCTGTTGTGATGCTCCATGCTTCTTCAGCAGCTAACAGCATCTCAGTCTTCATCAACCCCTGTTCTTGATTGAAATCAAGTTCTGCACATGCTCACAAACTCATAAGCAAACATTTCTTTTGCAACAGGGAGAGTACCATATGAACACTAGGTACATGAAATTTCACAATTTAAATTCTTTTAACCTTTGATGACCAGTCAAATCTTCAAGAACGGTTAGGTTTTTTTTTAATTTAAAAAAAATAAGCACACTATTTTGGATTTTTGATTTTATAGAAAAAACAAGACACTATTTTTGTATTTTTGAATTTTTCATTTTTTAATTTTTAATTTTAAGAACTAAAAACAAATAAAAACTCAAAATATAAACAACTACCATAATGTACAATTACAATTGCAATGAGATCAAAATTCGTTCTCAGGCAGACTAAGGAACACTTTTCAGTATGAGCCTAATCAAACTGGTCTATGCGATTGCCAATATGTTTGTCCACTTAAACTTTAACGCTTAACTTTCAATTTTTCAACTTTGTGATATGCCTAAGGTAATATTATACTATTATACCCGTGTGTCCCATTCCAAGGCATACCCCCGCGATCAAGGTAAGCACAACGATTCATCGTAGCAGGTGAGTATACTGATGTCATCCTTTAAGATATCCTGACAGTGTCTATCCTTTAAGATATCATGTTTTATCATCCTTTAAGAAACTTTGCCATGACTGGGAGATGAAATGAATTTTCACATTATGGTCAAGGGCTGACCCATGTAAGACCAGTATTGAAACCGTCTGACTCTAGAACGATGTGTTGGTAGGCTCTATCCTTAAAGACTGAAATCATTGACTGTTCTGTTCAGAACTAATTAGTACATGGCCTCAGGAAAGAAAATCACTTGGGATTAGCTCATTTCTATTTGAATGCTTGTATGTTGTCCCGATACACACAATTTTGGTCTGACTCTGAAATTTTCTCTAAAAAAGTCGTGTACCTCCTCTGCTGCATCCAGATACATGCTGACCTGGAAGTGCTAGGCAACGACAGCTTCTGCTGCATCCAGATACATGCTGACCTAGCTGTACGTTGTCGCGCTGTAGATCTAAAACACCCGAAAGAGGCCCTCAAGTGCCCAAAAGAAACCCTAAGAAACCTATATCAAATTGAGAAAAACTCATTTGATCTGTATATTATATCATCTCTGCAAAAGATCTATTCTGTTCTCTTCTCAACCTATTCCCAGTTAAAATTTCAGAGATCTGGATTGGACTTGTGAAATATGTGGTAGGGAAGCTACTTGCGTGATAGAGTGTGCTGTTTACATATTTTTGGGATTTGATTAGTATTTGTCTGGGTGTTCAGTGTTAAGAAATCAAAACATGATAAATTTATTACAGACAGTTACTTGAGAAGGCATAGGGAGATGAGTTTAGGTGGACAAATATACTAGCAATCGTGTAGATTTTTCAGTGGTAAATTTGTGTTGATAAGTGTGGTCAAGCCCAAAACCTAGTGATTTGATCCCTGAGCAATTATAGTATTTCCAATTTATTTTTGTAAATAATATCTTTATTATTTATTTTTGTTTTAGGCTTTTGCTTTCGTGAAACATGCTCAGGAAGTAGAGGGGTCATATAAGAAATTATTGTTTTTTTTAAATTGGATTTCTAAAACAAATGATAATTATCTTTTGAATCCAAATTTATAAAGGAACAGTGGTCTCGAATCGAGACTGTGGACTCGGCCCAATTCATTAAAGGCTGGCCCACAGACAGAGTATTTAAAAGGGATCTCGACTCGAGACCCCATTATGCACTCGAAAACGATTCCAGTCAACTTTGAAGACTCTCTCAATTCTCCGGCGATTCTTTGTGTTTTTCTGATATAACTCCGGTCTCGACTTGTTGTTAAGGTAATTTTTGGGTTTATTGATATGTTGTTGAAGGTTTGATTGAAGATTTGCAGGTATGTTTGAAGTTTTGATGAAGATCGTTGAAACCTTATGAATATTTGAAGATCCTGATGAACCCTAGTTTGAGTATATGTTGGTCTTCATAAAAATCATGGGGTGTTTATAGTGTTTGATCCAAAAACTCAGTGAATTTGAGTTGTTTGTGGGGTCTCGACTGAGATTGCGACTGGACACATGTGAGGACTCGAGACTTATAGTTGCGAGTCGCAACCTGGCATGTCTCGACTGGGGTCTCGACTCAAAGTGAATATGGACTTGAAATTTATTTCAACACACAATCAAGCAGGTTATCTGGCTGCTCCTCCAGCAAAGCATAGAGAACTATATACGTCGCTGATTAAAGGATTAAATAGCTGCAGATTGGTTCATGCACTACGAGAGAATCAAGTTGTCTATGAGAATTTAGTTCAAGCGTTTTGGAAGACTGCTAGATTTGATGCTCTTGGAGCTGAAGGAAAGGGAGCCCTAATTGCTGAAATTGAAAAGAAACCAATCACTGTGACTGAACAGATGATCAGAGAGGTACTGCAGTTTAACGATCAGGAGACAGATCCTATTGAGCTGCCAGCTGGTACAGTAGAAGCAATTCTGCCGAGACTAAGCTATGAAGGAAAGTACCCTCCATTGGTGAAGAAGTTTGTGCACCCTTATTGGCGATTGTTGGTATACATGTTCATTCTATGTATGACTGAAAATCGAGGGGGCACTGATCAATTAAACATCACTCAATCTGCTGCTTTTACTTGTTTGATAACCAACGCACCATTCAACTACTCAAATACATATTCGAAGGAATGAAAAGGAATGTGACGGGAGTCCGAAAAGACAAATTTCTGATGTATCCAAGGTTTTTGCAGATGATTTTTAATGCCCGTTATCCAGACTTAGTGCGATCTGGAGACACTCTGGAGTTGAAACCTATGGGTCCTGCTTGCTTTGGTGCTCTAAGTCCGAAAAAGAGTACTGAAAAGGAGTTCGAGGGTTTGATTCCTCTGGAGAAATTTGGTCAATTTGCTGAGACAGAGGATGTTGTTGCTGATCCAGTAATAGTACAACCTGTGCCTATTAATGCATTGGTAGCTGAAGAGCATGATGTTCAGGGTGCAGTTGCTGATGAGCCTGAGACAGAGATCTTGACAATTAACTCTGACGATGAAGGCATAGAAATTATGTGTGATTCGGGAGATGATGAAGAACTTCCTCCTGAGAATGAAGCTGAAGCTGCTGTTTCTACTGTTCCTCCGGTGATTACTGCTGAAAATCTGGCTTTGTTATTAAAATCAGTGACTGATAAGATAGGAAATCCTCCTTCCGATCTTACAGTATCTCATGAAGAGCCAAGAGAAAACCCAAGGGATCCTGACTCGTTACCTTTAAAGCGAAAGAGGAGGGATCCTCGACTTGGTATGTATGTTGAGCAGAGCAAAGATCAACCTGTGTGTACTGCTGAAGAAGATGATGGTTTGTATGATTTTGATTTCGAGAAAAATGTCACTGACACCACCACTACAACTGAAGATATTTTAGATTTTAACGCTGATTCTCAAGGAAATGTTTTGGAAACCGCCACTGCAGATGTCCAGGTTTCAAATGTTGATGTTGATACTATGCCACCCAATGTTTCTGATTCTGCTGGTCCTTCTAGAGTTGATCTTGATATGCCTAGCAGTTCAAGTGGTAAGAAACCTGAAGAACCGTTTAGAATGCCTCTTGATGATTCAAGTGATGATGATGATGAATTCATTAGTATGAGAGAGATGAAGAAGCGGTTGATGGTAGTTGAGCAAGATTCAATTTATAAAGATGTGAAGATACTCCAACTTGAAGATACTTTAGTTCAAAAGAATCGACAAATTGAACAGCTTCAAGGAGATGTCAGTTTGTTGTTCAACATGGTTTATGATTTGCGTGGAAAGTTGGAAAAGAAGTTTGGGAATGAATTTTCTGATCCAACAGATATACAGAATAGAAGAGAAGCCTTTGATAAAGATGATGCTGAGCGAAGTGCTGCGATGGAGAAGTATTTTGAGAGAGTGATTGATCCTGTTGCAGAGAAAGAAAAGGCTGAGAGGATTAAGAAGAAAAGGGAGTTTGTGATACTGAAGAACAAGAATCTTAATCCTGATGATGATGATGCTTAGGCAACTCATCATTTAATGGATGTTGGAGAAACTCTCTATGACAAAGTTGGAAACAGATCTGGTGTTGTTAGCGGGGGATTTGATCATGATCGTAAGAGATGGTGGATTAAGAGAAAAGTTGGTCCTGTTGAATGGTACAAGGCTCCAGCTCAGTTTCAGACATTTACCAAGATCGACTGGACAAACTTGGCTAATGCACCTTATGTGGACGACAAGCCTGGTGGTCGTGGTCATTTATTTTGCGAGAGGTTGAAGAGGGAGGTTCTTCGTGGGTTTCCTTCAATGCACACTGCTGAATCTCTTGTAAAACCACTTAAAGGTGTTCGAGATCCATATACTAACAAGCGAATGAAGGCGGTTCACTGGCCTGCTACTGACAAAGAGAAGGTGATTCCATTAGTCAGAAAGATTCCAAAAGGTGCCTTGAAATCGTTGCATTTTTGGGCATATGATGAACGACTGGGGCAGGCGGTGATCGTTTGTGAGATGATGTGAATTTTCGCTTGGTGGATCAAGTTGATTTGTTGAATGTTGCTTATGAAGATCTGCAGGTATTAGCTCAGAATCAAATTAGAGCTACTGAGAAGTACGAAGAAATTTCTAAAGGTTGGACTGCGGCTGTTGCTTCAGTTATTCATATTCGTACGAAAGGTTTTGGTGGACTCAAAGATCGTTTGGGTGGTGCTCGTGAAGAATAATGTCTCAAGACTCTCTATGCATAAACCTAGGGGGAGATTGTTGGAACCTTAAGGTTTATACATAGAGAATTATGAAAGTACAGGGTTGATTTTGTTAAGTTTTAACTATTTCATTTGGGTCGAACTTTGTATTGGGTTGGGAGATCTCGAGTGGTCCTTGGACTGTTTACGGTCCATTGTAGTTAGTATATAAGTTACCCTTAGTAATAGTTTAGGGGTTAATGTTTGCGTAGAAGCTGATAGAGGCCACTCGAGATCTCGGTTTTGGTAATCTTGTATCAGTCATCATTCAAGGTGAATGCAAGAGTATTTTGATTAGCTTATTGTGTTTGTTTATTTAACTGTTTTCTTGAATCCACTTGTGTTTGGATTCCGCACTTACACAAGTTATTCTTGATATCATTGAGAGATCCTATCGGGTTTTACAAAGTCGACGGTCATCTTCTGATCGTACAAATTTATGTGGATGATATAATTTTTGGGTCAACAAATGAGAAATTGTGCAAAGATTTCGAATCAGTCATGAAGCAGAAATTCGAAATGTCATCAATGGGGGAGATGAAATTCTTTCTGGGACTTCAAGTTGAACAACTACCTGAGGGAATTTTCATTCACCAGACGAAGTACGTTCATGATATTCTGAAGAAATTTGGGATGTCAGGTTCTACTCCGGCTTCTACCCCACTTGCGACAAATCATGGGATACATCCAGATCTCACCGGAGATAGGGTTGAAGAAACGCTTTATCGCTCCATGATAGGTTCTTTGATGTACCTAACTGCTTCACGTCCTGATATAATGTACCCAACGTGCCTCGCAACAAGATTTCAATCTAACCCGAGAGCTTCGCACATGATTATTGTGAAAAGGATATTGCGTTACTTGAAAGGAACACCTAGTTTAGGGTTATTCTATCCTAGAAAAGGCGATTTTATGCTCGAAGGATATTCCGATTCGGATTTCGAATGCTGCAAAGTCAACGCGAAATCAACAACAGCAGGTTGCCAGTTCTTTGGACCTCGGTTGGTCACCTGGCAGTGTAAGAAACAAACTTCTGTGGCGTTATCCACATGCGAAGCGGAGTACGTATCTGCTAGCAGTTGCTGCTCTCAAATCTTGTGGATACAACAACAAATGCGCGATTATGGTTTGCAGTTTCTTAATACACCTTTGTTTGTTGATAATGAGGCCGCTATAAATATCACTAAGAATCCAGTACATCACGCTAAAACCAAACATATAGAGATTCGTCATCACTTTATTCGAGGTTGCTTTGAAAAAAGGTTGATACGAATTGAGAAAATCCACACTGACAATCAGAAAGCTGATTTACATACCAAAGCTTTTGATAAAACAAGGTTTAAATTTCTTTTGAAATTAAATGGTATGAAGCTTTTCTCGGTGTTGGATGGCATAATTGGCGTTGATGAAGGTACTGTTGTAGATGATGATGAGCAACAATCTGCAATGGTTTGTCGATTTTTTACATGTTTTGGTATTTAGGGGGAGTAGATGTATATAGATATGTTTTCAGAAAATACAAAAACATGATAAAATTTCAAAATCCAAAAACAATATAAAATCTGAAAAAGAGCTTGTGTATATAGGGAAAATGATAGTACATTAGTTTGACAGTTACTGTACGCTAAAGATTTGTATAGTATAAAGAGTTAAATAGTTTTACTGATGATGTGTTGATAGATTTTCGCACATTTAGTAGATTTATTCGGGATATAAACCTAAAATTTCAAACTTACGAAATTCGTGGGGAACACTACTTGGATATATAGGTAACCCTTGAAATCTCGTTTGAAAGGTCTTTTATTCTGATATACTAGGTTTTTATACTAACTGATGTCTGGGGTATTATTCCGGGACTTCTGCTGAACGGAAGTTCTGGCCTAGTCCTTGGATAATATTTTCCTCAAATGCTTGAAACATAGCATTAGCCCTCAGCTGATTAGACAATAAAATTGATAATCATTGCTGTTGTAGCTAAAAGATCCTCTAAAGAGGACATACTGCAAAGTCGAAACTGATATCTCTCTGCGCATACGGAAATATCGACCTGATATCCCTCAGTCCTCGCATTCCCTAATTTATGTACAGACATCATTATAGTATAATCACCTGTAAGTCTGAATACTGAGATTCTGGATACGGGAGTATATTCAAGAGGTGGGACACATGAATGAGCTAAGTTCATAAGACATCTAAATCGTATCCTGAATAGATTGAAAATTGTGTTGAGAATTTAGAGACTGTCTATGTGAATTGTTTAATTCTGAGTATGAATTAAAGCTTAACGGTACTGATAACTTGTCTGATAACTGATATGATTCCCTGACACGCTCACCAAAAATAAGTTTGTAAATAGCTTAAGTGTCTGTATTTCATTTCTTAGTTTAGAACACATTATAAAATCCAAAAAGATTTTTCATTTTTGTTTTATTTTAGACAAACCAGAGTGGAAAGTTAATTGTCGGATTCTTGCAAGTTGAATCAGATGCAGGAGGTTCTGGACTGAATAATTGAGGAGAGCTTATACTTGATAAAAGATTGTGTGTTAAAAGTTAAAATAAGTTCATTAATTTGATACATGTTATTTTCAGAAAAATTGTGAAAAGTATTGATTTTAAAATCAGTTTGATTCGTCAAATGATCAACCAAGGTCATTAAATTGAACTTGGTAGATTAATTGAGTAATTAGGGTCATTAATTTGGATCTAAATACTTGAGTGGATTTCTAAAGCTGATTGAGTTTGTGATTTATTGTTGAAAAGATAGAATTGTAATGTTTGATGTTTGAGTCACAGGTTTTGGACTTCATCATTCCCACGGAAAGCTTGAACCAGATCAATACCTCAGATTCTAGCATATCGAGAGGGGGAGTCTGTGAAAGGGGGAGACTGGATCAACGGTTAAAGGGGAGATTAAAGAAGGAGCCAGGACAAGATTGTGAACATGTGAAGATAGAATGCTTATGATGTGAAGACAGAGAGTTGGAGAAAAGACCAAGACTAAAGACTCGGAGCTGAAGACTTCGTCAACATCCAAGGGGGAGTCTGTTGATGCATGGAATGCCTGTTGACTACGTCTACATTAAGTCTTATGTCACACCCCCAAATCCCACCCGCGGAGTACTACCGCTTGGAGGCGTGACTGACCAGGATCCAGCCACCAATCATACTGAACAAGCATATGAATAGTTATAAAAGTTTAACCAATACGATTGGTGTTTCAAACAAACAAAGTTTAAGTTGCAAGCGGAAGCATAAGTCTCAAAAGTAAAACATAAGTTCAATTGTTTCAAGTTTAACATGGTACGCAGCAATCCGTGTCCCACAACGACTCTCCTCCATGCAAGCTCCAGCTGAGTACCTATGGTCCTGCAAAGCATGTAGTAACGAGTCAACAACTAGTTGAGTGAGTTCACAGTTGGGTGTTCGTTTTAGTTGTTTCGAAAATAGTTCCCTTTAACTGGCATCCTGCCGTGGGGGTTACCCCATAGTTTAAAAACGTGACTTGTTCATTCCCAGTTACTCTGGCATTCCAGCCGTGGGGGCTACCCCATGTTAGTTATCAGGCATTTCGGCCGTGGGGGCTACCCCGTGCGTACACTAGACTCGTTACCATATCGACTGCTGACTGTAGTCATGTTTATGTGCCCTGAAACTGTCAATGTCTATCATCATTGACGTGCCCCAGATCCATTAGTTCACGCCCGTCCTCTGCGGCACGGTGTGAGGTTTGTCAGACCTAAATAGCGCTATCTAACTAATGACCCGCTCGCCATTGGCCCGGCGATTAAGTCGATATAAAAAGGAGGGACTTCGTGATAGAGTTTTGGTCTAGTACGAGTTATCCGTCCACAAGGACGAGGAATCACATTCCTGAACCATTGCTGTCCTACCCAAGGAGGACGAGGAATCCACGTTCCTTAACCCCGTTCCCAACCCAGGGAATCCCATGCTTTGTAGAGGGTGTGAACTCACCTTGGTTTGCTCGGCAGTTAATCACAGAAAGGTCAATCAAGTTGCAAGTAGTCAACTACGTCCTAACATAGATACCACTTATATCAGATTCGAACCAAGCAGTGCACGTATAAGTAGAAATCATGGCATGGCAGTATATCAATAACATACTCAATTAACAGTAGCACGTATGGCCCATATGTTCAGCCCAATTACTTAAGCCCAAAACATGCATTAAACAGTAGCACAAGGAGTCCATAAGGCCGGCCCATTAACTTAGGCCCGTAACTAAGCAAGCCCAACAATTGCGGTTTCGAGTCGCAATCTAAGGAGGTCTAGGGTCATGCACGTGTTGGTCTCGAGTCGCAACCGGACTCGCAAGCGTGGTTTCGAGTCATACTGTTTGTGCTGATCATAGATGGTTGCGAGTCGCAACCCATGTCGCAATCTATGGTTTCGGCTGGTCATGCTATGGTTTCGAGTCGCAACAGGACTCGCAACCTGTGGTCTCGGCTTGTAAGGCTGTGGTCTCGAGTCGCAACCAGAGGTTTCGACTCCCCAGCAGTTGCTGATTCTGCACAGTAGTACTATCCAATAGAATTTCAATTTCATGCACCCTAATGTGTACTATCCACTTAAACATGTTTTGTTGTCCATCATTTAGCTAAAATGGATCAAACATAGCAGAATTCAAATATTCAAGCACCTTTATAGCACATTCAACTAGTTCTTCATATATTCATCACGTTCTTCAAACATTCAAATCACATTCATTATCATGTTCATGTTGTTCATCATCCCAACAACCCTTATCCAAGCACATTATGCATCTATCCTAATCATAACATGAACAACTATTAAAACACTTGAACTCAATACCACAATTCGGTCCTATACACAACCGATTACATGACAAATACAAACCGATTTCATGCTCATCAAAACTAGTGGTTCAAACTTCATTTAAACACAAGACATCATCAACCAAAATCAAGACATGTTAACCGATTCATCATTATCATACATATGATATCATCTTTGACAACAAGTAACAATTTTCTATCAACAAGCACCTTTATCATAAACAATCATTTCATGTATAAACAACTTAGCAAGCAAACATGATGTCATAATCATCAATCCAAGCACAAAACACAACAAGAATTACTAACCGGTTAAGAGATAGGAAAGGTGAACTCCAAATGTCGATTTCCAAGCTTGATCCGAAAATCCTAGTGCCAACCGAGAATAATGTGTGTGTTTGTGTTTCTTAGGGTTTTTAGTAGGAGAGTGTGTGTAGGAAAGTGAGTGTGGTTGCCCAAAGAGTGGCAAGGTTGGCAAGAAGTATGATATATATACTAGTTCCACAAGGTGCACCCTAATGGGTTTAGTTTACAAGTCGGCTAAGGGGTTTACGGCCCAAATGGCCCAACCGGTTACTGTTCACTCGAGACCACATGGTCTCGAGTCGGGTCCTTGTGTTCTCGAGTCGCATACACACATACGTATACACATAGCACATAGTCACTTAGATTGCATACACATAAATCATATAATTCAACGATTCAATTAGCCATATATGTTCAAACACGTTACATCAAGATACATCGAAGGTTCTAAATTTTGAGTTGTCACATCTTAGGTCAAGATAGGTCAACATAGGAGCTAGAAAGTCAAAATCATGTTCTATGTTGTAGTTTCGCTTATATGTACGTGTGTTGTAGAGGTTCCGCTTTTTTGTCAGATTGGATGGTTTCACTTATTTGGATCTTAGAGGTTTCGCTCATTTGGCAGGACATTGGAGCGAAACCACAGGTAGTATAAATAGTCAGTATAAGCGAAACGACATCAGTTGTTCGTATACGTACGAGCGGAACCTGGTCATTGCTACTGTAACGAAACTCTATCAAATTTACATCAGAAAGCAATAAAAGAGAAGGAATTGAATAGGAAAAGTTGTGTAACTTCATTTACGTTGATTCCGCCTTCGTATGTGAAGATGAACGTTCTCAACTGACTGTTTAGGGTCGCAACTCGGTCCAACAAGTGCTTGTCCTTAAGGGACATGATGGGCTCTAAGGGACTCTTAACGGACATTTGCATATCGGACAAGTTTTTTTTTCTTATGGCGGTCCGGTCTGGGTTTGGTAAGGGTATTGGGATGCAAACGTGGAGGGGGACCCCACGGGGAACCCCCC
This sequence comes from Helianthus annuus, assembly GCF_002127325.2. Lineage (NCBI taxonomy): Eukaryota > Viridiplantae > Streptophyta > Magnoliopsida > Asterales > Asteraceae > Helianthus > Helianthus annuus. Next base: position 163,531,398 of record NC_035440.2, on the reverse strand, counting down.
ACCCCCATTCCCGCCGTCGGGGTTTTCTGCCCGTTTGTCCCGACACGAATTTCAAAATTATGCCGTTGAATAACAGCGATTTACTTAAAAAAAATCAATTTTTTTTATTTTAAACACTATATAACCCTTATTTTATGCCAGAAAATTCACCACACTCATCATCTTTTATATATATTCTTCTCTCACATTCATCTATATCTTTTAAAAAACTCACCACACTCTCCATCTTTTAGGCTGGAGGGTGTGGGGGCGCCACCCAACCCAGCTGGCCACCTATAGCGCCCCACCCCTGCCATTGAACCACACCCCCGGCGCTATGCCGGGGCGCTATTGAACCATCACCACCATGGTAACGAGCTCGAAGGGCTTTATCAGGTGGGGCCCACAACTTGTATACTAATCAAAATTTTTTTTTAAATTTTGTTTAATAGGGGGCTCTATCCACACCCTACAAATTACAGGGGGGCTCCATGGCTGACATGGATCTACGTGGACTTGATATAGCCCTATGGGGCTCCAACCACACCCTATAGCCTTATATATCTTCTCTTCTTCATCTATATCTTTTAAAAAAGTAATCGCCATGAGTTCTTTATCAGACAAGGAAAAGGCTGAGAATTTAAAAAAAAATAATAATCACATATTGCTTTACCATCTTCTTCGATAATCAAATTATGAAGAATTAAACAAGTATACATGCTAATATGATATATTTGCATAAAGACAAGTGTCTCCATGCTGGACACTTCTATATCACTTGTTGGTGATAAATGAGAACTAAAAGTCTATGGCAATAATGACAAGCTTCCGGTTCTTACTTGTGTTCTGCTAGCTATTCTCTACTTCATACATCTTCCTTGTGAGAAAGTGTTTTGGACCAACCCTACTTGAAATACTACACAACCCGGCCACCCAATCTGATTTTTTTTCAAGTGCAATTTTGCAGGAGGAAACCCAATAAATTTAGAAAAAAACTCACTTATGGAAATCGAATTAAGAACCTATTTGTCTCTAAGCTTTATCACACCACCAAGATCTCACTAGGCTATAATGCCATGGCCAACCCACCCAATCTGATGACTAATACATCTGGTTTACACCTACGTGGCAGCATGGCTAATTTTTAAAATTATCATTTTTAAAATTATCATTTTGCAACATGATTGTCATTATTGCAATAGTAATCTAATTTCCTTAATACAGGGATTAAGTGGGTTACAGTTGGAATTTGGGATGACTAACTTAATTATTTCACTTTTTATATGCCTTCAACAAGCTTATTAGCCTAACTGATTTGACCCATTAGGGTATCCGGGGCACTCTCGGGGAGAGGGTGCGGTGACCCCAAACCCCGATCGGGAACACCGCCGCTATCACCGCGGGGACCCGATTCGGGGAGGGGATTCGGCATGAATTCACCGCGTTGAATGGCACGAGGTTTGAGGAATGGTCAAGTTTTAAACGGTCAAATTTAAAAAAAAAAAAAATCACTTTTTAAACAAAGATAAATAACCACACCCACCACTAATTTTTTATACTCTCAAACCACACCCACTTCACTCATTTTTTATACTCTCAAACCACACCCACTTCACTAATTTTTTATACTTTCAAACCACACCCACTTCAAACCGAGCAATGGAGAACCAACCCCGCGAAGCCAAGAAAAAAACTAAGGGACGGGGCTCGCAACCGTCTCGTGGTGGTTCGAGCGGTGCAAGTGCACAACCACAACCCCCTTTCGGATATACTTCACAACCCCCGTTTTTTTCCAACAACCTTCACACCCTCCTTTTACAACACCCAACCACCCAACCTTCAACCCAATTTCGGCTATTTTCAAAATTTGTTATCAATGGATGCTCCTCCTCAATCCCCCGCCTTCGACCCTTATGGTTTTCGTTCCCTACAAGTTCTATCTACACGAGGAAATGTTGAACGTCCTCTACCTATTTACGACGACGAGGACGAGGAGGTAGTGCCCGAAACTCAAAATTTGGGCGACCAGGACGAGGACGAGGACGATGAATATAATGTGGATGAAGACGCCAGCAACGAAGAAGATGACGCTCGGGATAAAAAGGGAAAAATGGCGAGCGAAAAATGGACAAAGGTCCAAGAAGAGGCGTTGGCGAAGGCGTGGGTACATTGCTCTACCAACAAAAAGAAGGGCAATCAACAAAACCGCGATAGTTTTTGGCGTAAGATTTTAGATCATTTTAACGCCACCGTTGGTGGAAGTAACCGGACCGTGCATCAAGTACAGTCTAAATGGGGCCCGATGATGACAAATATAAACTTTTTCAACGGCCTATACCAACAAGCGGTAAAAACTATATTTTTTAACATTGTATATTTTTTAATTTTCTTTACTAAGTTCATATTTTTTTAACACTTATTATTTTATAATATGTAGGATCGCACACGAGGAAGCGGGTGTAAGGATCTCGACATGATGAAAGTCGCTTTAAAGGAATTTAAAGAGAGATTTTCGAACGGTTTTCAACATGTCGAGGCGTGGGAGGTCGTTCGAAAACACGACAAATGGGCCCAAGTCCCATTGTTGGGTGAGGAAGGGGAAGGTTCGGCACAAAAAAGAAAACCCGTTGACGTGGACCCTTCCATACCCGATATGAACGAAGACCCCTCGCCACAAAGAACACAACGGCGAGACAAGCGTCAAGCGACATCGTCCGAGGGAAGCTCGGCCGAGTTGGCGGCACAGTTCAAAGAGTACACCGCCATGAAAGAAGCGAAGCACGCGATGGAATTGGAGGCGATTGAATTGAGGAAGAAAAAAGAGTCGGAGGCTCGCGAGCTCATATCGGAACAACGCGAGACGATGAAAAACTACAATTACGATCGAGATATGAAAACATTCCTCAAGCCGCACGACGATGCTCCGCCAAATATGTTGTCGTTCATCCTCACCCGAAAGCGCGACATCGCTAACAAGTACGGGTGGCCGTGCGATTTCTAAAATTTTTATTTTCTAGTTTTAATGTAATTTTTATTTTCTAGTTTGAATGTAATTTTAATTTTCTAGTTTGAATTTAATTTTTATTTTTATTTTCTACTTTCAAATGTCTTTTGTTAAATTTTATTTAATTTTTATTAATATTTTTTTATAAACATGCATAATTACAACAAATAAAAAAACAAAAATAAAAATAAAAAACCAAGTCCCCTAAGAGGGGAGTGCCGCCATCAATTTAGGGTGTTAGGGGAGTTTAAGAGGGGAGTTGACGTGGCATATGCTGATTGGTTATGCGTAAGATAGGGGACTCCCCTCTTAAGGGAGTGCCCCTCTCACCCTAATTAGAGATGCACCATAACCCAAACCCAAACCCACCCATTGTTTTGTAAATGTTTCGGAATTCTATAAACGGGTTGATCACAAAGATCCATTTCTAACATATGAAACAAACATATACTTGGTTAAGATCCTATACCAACATAACTGAATGTGAAGAGCTTTAATGATTAGCTGGTGATAAAACAACAAACAAAAGCATACTTACCAAAGGAACGGAAACAATTCACCAATCACGGATTAGGTGACGCATATCATTCCATTAAGGCTATCCGCCAAACTTGTAGGACAAAAATACGGATATTGTGTTGTCAAGTCCTCCCTATTCACTTTCTAAAAAAATTGTTTTCCTGATCCAAAACCTCCAGTTGCCAGTACGCGTTGTGCATATAGCCAGTCTTCTAAACACATTATATAGCGAGTCGCCAAAAGCAGCCACCTTAACCCATCCATCACAGTCCATTCTCTCAATAGTGAATGCATCCATTGAGAATGACTAAACTTCCAGAATTTTGCCTTGCACCATCTGGAAAGGGGGAAATCGTATTTTCCTAAAATTTTCTGTTTTCAAATTGAAACATATTACCCATCTATTACTTTCAATAAACGTTGACATATTTGTCGCAGTGAAATAAATAGATTGGTATGTAAGCCCTTTCGCGACCCCCTAACCAAATAAAGATGTTTGTAATCATTAGAAGAGTCCTTATAAAAGCCTAAACCATCAAACCCCTATAAATGTAAAAAGGAAGGCTGGGGTTAGACGACAACCTCTTGAAGGCACCCGTCAATGGATTCCAAAACACTAGCTTAATAGGAACAGCTAGGCCAATTTTACTAAGAGATAACATTTATAATCTTAGTGAAGATATGATTATTTACATTCTTAATTTTATTGTTTTTTAGTTAGTTGTTATAACTAATATTGTAAGGTGTGATTAATCTCTACGTTACTAGATAAGTAATATTGTAAGGTGTGATTAATCTATACGGTACTAGATATTTGACATAACTGATGTGGAGTTAATTCAAAAGATGTGCATGAAGAGGTAAGTCTTTACCAAGACTTTTCAAGGGAATTTATGGTTATTTAAAGATTCTTTCATGCATTATATACGACATTTCATGAATGATTTTTTTTTTGAACGACAAAAGTTACATAAACCCTACTTTTAAATTACACCAAGTTTACCCATGCCATGATTTGAACCATAATCTCTCCTTAAGAGACATAGAGCCTCTACCACCCCACCAAAGTGGTGATGGCCTCATGGATGAGCATTAAGGACAAGCATAAGCATTATAAAGTTTAGTGCTTGTCCTTAAGGGACATGATGTGCTCTAAGGGACTCTTAACGGACATTTGCATATCGGACAAGTTTTTTTTTTTCTTACGGCGGTCCAGTCTGGGTTTGGTAAGGGTATTGGGGTGCAAACGTGGAGGGGACCCCGACGGGGAACCCTCCACCCCCATTCCCGCCGTCGGGGTTTTCTGCCCGTTTGTCCCGACACGAATATCAAAATTATGCCGTTGAATAACAGCGATGCACTTAAAAAAATTCAATTTTTTTTTTATTTTAAACACTATATAACCCTCATTTTATGCCAGAAAATTCACCACACTCATCATCTTTTATATATATTCTTCTCTCACATTCATCTATATATTTAAAAAACTCACCACACTCTCCATCTTTTAGGTTGGAGGGTGTGGGGGCGCCACCCAACCCAGCTGGCCACCTATAGCGCCCCACCCCTGCCATTGAACCACACCCCCGGCGCTATGCCGGGGCACTATTGAACCATCACCACCATGGTAACGAGCTCGAAGGGCTTTATCAGGTGGGGCCCACAACTTGTATACTAATCAAATTTTTTTTTTAAATTTTGTTTAATAGGGGGCTCCATCCACACCCTACAAATTACAGGGGGCTCCATGGCTGACATGGATCTACGTGGACTTGATATAGCCCCATGGGGCTCCAACCACACCCTATAGCCTTATATATCTTCTCTTCTTCATCTATATCTTTTAAAAAAGTAATCGCCATGAGTTCTTTATCAGACAAGGAAAAGGCTGAGAATTTAAAAAAAAATAATAATCACATATTGCTTTACCATCTTCTTCGATAATCAAATTATGAAGAATTAAACAAGTATACATGCTAATATGATATATTTGCATAAAGACAAGTGTCTCCATGCTGGACACTTCTATATCACTTGTTGGTGATAAATGAGAACTAAAAGTCTATGGCAATAATGACAAGCTTCCGGTTCTTACTTGTGTTCTGCTAGCTATTCTCTACTTCATACATCTTCCTTGTGAGAAAGTGTTTTGGACCAACCCTACTTGAAATACTACACAACCCGGCCACCCAATCTGATTTTTTTCAACGGCAATTTTTCAGGAGGAAACCCAATAAATTTAGAAAAAACTCTCTTGTGGAAATCGAACCAAGGACCTATTGGTCTCTAAGCTTTATCACACCACCAAGATCTCACTAGGCTATAATGCCATGGCCAACCCACCCAATCTGATGACTAATACATCTGGTTTACACCTACGTGGCAGCATGGCTAATTTTTAAAATTATCATTTTTAAAATTATCATTTTGCAACATGATTGTCATTATTGCAATAGTAATCTAATTTCCTTAATAAAGGGATTAAGTGGGTTGGCCATGGCATTATGTTTAACTTGACGTTTTTACGTAAGTTTTAGTTTCGAATAGCCTACTTTTAATTAAGAATGTGTTTTGCAGGTTTGATGGAGTTTAAGGAGCTTTTCGGGAGCTTTACGGGTCACCGGGTCGAAAACCGGAGCACCGGGATGCGTTACGGATCAACCGAGAGTGCAAGGAGCGAAAAAATGAGAATTGAGTTTCAAGAGGCCGTCGCCGACGGGTCTAGGGCCGTCCCGGACGGGCTCTAGAAACACCCGTCGGCCAGAAACACCCGTATCCAGGTGCATAACCCGTCGGCAGAACATGCAGTTTTGGGGACCCGTCGGCGACGGGGTCAGGCCCGTCGGCGACGGGTAGTGGATTCTCAAAACGCGAATTTCGTTAATTTGAAGGCTAAGCTCGATTTTGATTGGTGTTCTTTCATTCAAGACGGGAGTTACACTATCTTGGGAGTTTGAATCTTGTTCTTGGAGCCACAACCATCCATCCATCATCTACCATTCCATCTCTTTCATCACCACAACATCGGAATCAAGATTATCACCATCAATCATCAATTCATCATCAAAACCCTAGTTCATCCAATCATTTACCATCTCACCATCATCATCCACAAACTCCAATCATTCATCATTCCTTCATCCTTCAAGCTTCAAGATGACTTCATCCGCGTTCCAATCATCCAGTGACAAGCTTCTTCATCCATGAGCGGCTAATCATCTCGGTTTCACCCCGGTGTTGGTAGTTGTTAATTTTAGGGTTTCAATTTGTTCTTGTTTCATCTTAGTGACAATTTGTATTTAGTTTTTGAAACTCTTGATAATAGTATTACATTTGTTACGAATTCGTGAATTGTCGAACGATGTTAAAAGTTATGACTTTGCGAAACGGTAATATGTAATTGTACATTGTCATTGTTAGGATTTACTTGTGTTGATTACAAAGTGTCTTTTTGTCCGTTCTTCGGGGCGTTGATAGCTAGTAGCACCTAAGTCACTGTACACTAAATCCGTTAATCGAATGCATTTGAGTTGAAACTAAAACTTGTAGAAACCCTTGGTTAATAATTACCGAAACCGGGTGTGATTCCTTTTTATTATTATTGTTCTAGCATCCAAATTACTTGCAATCGTTAATTAGTAGTTGTTAATTAATTAATCCAATTCCAGTAGTTCAAATTCACATCTCTCTACTAAATAAAAATACAAAAATATCTAGCAAGCTTCATAATTGTGACAATTCTTTATAATTCAGTCAAATCCATACACAAACCACATACTCTTCGTGGTTCGACCCCTTGCTACCACTAGCTATTTGTTAAGGGTAATTAGGGCATATAAATATTATCTTTCCAGTAGTTCAAATTCACATCTCTCTACTAAATAAAAATACAAAAATATCTGGCAAGCTTCATAATTGTGATAATTCTTTATAATTCAGTCAAATCCATACACAAACCACATACTCTTCGTGGTTCGACCCCTTGCTACCACTAGCTATTTGTTAAGGGTAATTAGGGCATATAAATATTATCTTTGACCGGAGCACGACACTCCGATCAAATTTTGGCGTCGTTGCCGGGGAGTGCGTGCGCTTTGTGTTTGGATATTGTTTGAATTTTTTGTGATTAACTGTTTAACTTGTTTAGCTTCCTTTTTGTATTTGTCTTTTTCCTTGTTACGCGGGGTGTGTTACTTGTGCAGGTTACAGGTAGTGCATGCATACGCGCAATTCCGGGAGGACTTCACCTTTAGTCTACGAACCGGAAATCGAAAGACTTGCAAGAAGGAACCTAGCAAGCCGGTTAGAACCAACTCTTGCTTCTAATCAAACCAATCAAACACCACCACTCACACCGACCCTTGAAACCGACTCAATGGCAAACCACAACTCCAACCAAGACTTCAATCCCAACCAAAATCTCAATCCAAATCAATTCCAATCCCGAGGAACCTTTTATCCCGCCCAAAACATCCACCCTACACCTCAAGAGCAACCGGGTGGTAACACCAACGCTAGACCGCCCACTCCACCTTTCCGAAACCAAAATACCAATAACACCCAACGAACACCCCAACAACAAACCCTTCACCGACAAGCGTCGTTACCCATCAACCTTGATGATCGGAATGTCAATTCCGACCGTAGAGGTAATCGTGATCGCGGCAATCCCGCAAATGAAGACCCGTTTGTCAACATCGACGATTTAAGGAATGCAATTCCTGACGATGAGCCTTATAGTGTTCCCGGTTATCAATCACCGGAACATGTAAGCATTCATACGGAAAACTCGGATGATGAGGGTTATTATGATGATCGAGTTAACGATGAGGAAGATTGGGGCTACGTGAATAGGGGAAATGTTTACAATGATAGAAGGTATGATGATGAGGAGTTTGGCTACCAAAATGCCAATTACGTTGGGGATGGCGAATATGGTTACGGGGGTGGAAGAAATGATGGTTATAGGAACAACCGTCAACCACGAAACAATAACCAACGGAACCGGAATGATGGGTTTTATAACAACAACAACGATGCAAACCCTAACCGGATTCCTCGTTTCGTGGGAGGTGGTAACCCAAGGGATAATCGAAGAGATGATCAAAGAGGTGAAAGACGGGATAATAGAAGACCGGTTGATCAAGAAGTTAATGGTCCACAACGTCGTCAACAACCTCCACGGGGAGTAAATGACCATTTCCGACCGATAGTGACCGAGAATAACTCTCCGATAGTGTGCGAAAGGAGAATGTTTGATTGCAAACCGCATTACATCAATATACTTCCCCACTTCAATGGGAGGTCTAATGATGCACCATACACACATTTAACGGAATTCTCTTCCATTTGTGATACTATCGGGGGGCACAATTTCGCACTAGAGAAAGTTAAGCTTCGGTTATTTCAATTTTTGTTGAAGGACAAGGCAAAACAGTGGTTCCTCACACTTCCGGCCAATAGTATTCGAACGTGGGAGCAAATGCAACAAGCATTTTTGGATGAATACTACTCCATGGCAAAGACCGACGATGCTAGAGATGAAATTCGGTCGTTCCGCCAACTTGCGAGCAAACCATTACATAAATCATTTACCCGATTCAAAGAGCTAATGAGGAGATGCCCACATCACCAAATAGAAAAATGGGAGTTGGTGAAATGCTTTGTACAGGGTTTGGATGATGCAACTTGGAATCGTCTCGAGTCAACAAGCAATGGAACACTCTTGAGCAATCATGAAGACGATGATTGGGAATTCTTGGAAAGGATGAGCAAGCGGTACAAAGAAAAAGAATCGGCCGATAGAGCAAAAAGACATCCAGTTTCCCGGTCACTTCCCGATCTAGATTCCAAGGATCGAATCTCTTCTCTAGAGCGGGAAATGGCTCGTCTAAAGAAGAAAGAGGTAAATGCGGTTCAGTTTGCGGTTTGCGAAGAATGTGGAGATATTGGGCATACAACCGAGCAATGCCCAATGGGGTCGAGTGGTTACACTGAAGAAGTCAATCAAGTGTATGGAGATAGAAAACAATATGACATGAACTCCAACACTTACCATCGGGTTTGAGAAATCACCCCAATTTCCAGTATGGCAACGCTTCAAATCAAATGAACCCGAATTTCCAATCGGGTAATCAAGGAGGAAGTGGGTCATCATATCAAAACCGTCAAGGTGGTAACCAAGGAGGTTACCGACGAAATTACAACCAAGGGTACCAAGGTGGGTATCAAAAGAACTATAATAATCAAGGCGGTAACGGAAGTGGGTCGAATAATCAAACCGGAGGCAATGATTTGAGTGCCAAGATGGATGCCTTGTTGAACATGCAAAAGGAATCTCAAAGCAATATAAAAGAGACTCACAATGATGTCAAAGAGATGAAGAAGATAAACGAGATTCGAGATAAAGCACATGAGGCATTGGCGAAACAAGTGGGCCAACTAGCGGAAGAAGTGGCCCAAATAAAGGGAAGCATGGGGAAGCTTCCAAGCGACACCACCATAAACCCTAAGCATCAAGGGTCGAGCTCGAGGAACACACGTGAGGTACCAATTAATAAAATTACTTTACGTAGTGGTCGAATTGTTGATAATGGTGTCAAAACACCACCACCCCAATTTGTTGAAGGGGTGGTGGAAGATGCTAGTGATGATGAGCTTGAGGATGGTCAAACGGGTCAAAATAAAAATGATGTGAAAAAGAATAATGTTACTCCCATTGCGACCACCCCCGTTCCCAAGGCTAAGGAAAAGGGTGTGGAGGCTAATACCGCCCCTTATCCCGAAGCATTGAAGGGACCCATGAAAAAAGTTGTAAACAAAAGAGGTCCACAACAAGAAGAGTTGTTGGAAATTTTTAAACAAGTCAAAATTAACTTACCTCTTTTGGATGCAATTAAACAAGTACCGTCGTATGCTAAGTACTTGAAAGATTTGTGTACCCAAAAACGCACTCACAAATTTCCAAAAAAATTAGATTTAACCGAGAACGTGAGTTCGATTCTTTCGGGTGCACTTCCACCTAAGCTCCAAGATCCGGGTACGCCTATCATTTCAATTCAAGTAGGCGATTTTAAAATCAACCGGGCACTTCTAGATCTTGGTGCTAGTGTAAGCATTCTACCGGGTAGTTTGTATGACCAATACGAGTTTGGTCCACTTCAATCGTCAAACACTACCGTGGTGTTAGCCGATTTGACACCCAAACTACCCCGCGGAATTGTTTCGGATGTGATAGTGAAAATCGAGGATTTTTACTACCCGGTGGACTTTCTTGTGCTTGATTATGTGGCCAAAGACCCAACCAAACAACCCACGGTGATTTTGGGTCGACCATTCTTAGCAACTGCAAATGCTCAAATTGACTGCAGAACGGGAACGGTTGACATGACATTTGGGAACCGAAGGTTGAGGTTGCATGTTTTTTCCGGACTTATGAGCCCTCCAGTTGATGATGAATGCTATATGGCAGACATTGTTGACACGTGTATACCTCTTTGCGACACAGTCGTTTATGGGGAAAACACAATGGAGGATTGTTATATGTTTGACAGGTCACAGGTAGAGGTGGAGCAAAGCATGGACGAGGAAGTAAGGAGTTTGGAGGTGCTTGCGGTTAGAGAAGGAAAACCGACATGGACGCACCAAGTTGAAAGCTTACCGGAGAGCATTGACACTAAATTGAAGCCGTCATTAGTAGAGCCTCCGGAAGTTGAGTTGAAAGCATTGCCAAAGCATCTCAAGTATGCTTACGTTGGAGAAGGCAATACCCTCCCGGTTATTATTGCATCGAATTTAACCGTGGAGCAAGAGAAAAAGTTGATGGAAGTGTTGGTCACCAATCGGGCGGCGATTGGATGGACCATTGCGGATTTGAAGGGTATTAGTCCCTCGGTGGTGATGCACAAAATCATCACGGAAGAGAATGTGACTCCCGTTCGAGATGCACAAAGGCGGTTAAATCCGAACATGCGGGAGGTCGTGAAGAAAGAAGTGTTGAAGTGGCTTGATGCGAGTATCATTTACCCGATCTCGGATAGCCAAAGGGTGAGCCCAACACAGACGGTTCCCAAGAAAGCCGGTATACAAGTCGTCAAAAATGACGCAGGTGAAGAGGTAGCCACCCGGCCGGTAACCGGGTGGCGAATTTGTATTGATTATAGGAAGTTGAATACCGCGACTTCCAAAGATCATTTTCCTTTACCTTTCATAGATCAAATAGTTGAGAAATTGTCGGGGCAAAAATTCTATTGCTTCTTAGATGGTTATTCCGGTTATAACCAAATTGCCATCCATCCGGAAGATCAATCAAAGACTACGTTTACATGTCCTTATGGTACTTTCGCATTTAGGCGAATGCCGTTTGGATTATGTAATGCTCCCGCCACCTTCCAAAGGTGCATGATGAGTATCTTCTCCGATATGGTGGGAAAGTCTTTGGAAATCTTCATGGATGATTTCTCAATTTTTGGATCATCTTTTGAGGCTTGTTTGGACCAACTAGATAAGGTGTTAAAACGATGTGTTGAGACTAGTTTGGTCCTAAGTTGGGAAAAGAGCCATTTTATGGTTCCAGAGGGAATTGTGTTGGGGCATGTGGTGTCAAGTCGTGGGATAGAGGTTGATCGTGCTAAGGTACAAGTCATATCTACTTTACCATATCCCACGACTGTTAAAGGTATTAGGTCGTTTTTAGGTCATGCGGGGTTTTATAGGCGGTTTATTAAGGGTTTTAGTGATATAACAAAGCCTTTATGTAATTTGTTGCTAAAAGACCAACCGTTTGATTTCAATGAAAATTGCCAAAATGCTTTTAACAAATTGAAAGAGAAATTAGTAGAGGCCCCAATCTTGCAATCGCCAAATTGGTCTTTACCTTTTGAAATAATGTGCGATGCAAGTGATTATGCGGTGAGGGCCGTGTTGGGACAACGGGTTGACAAGAAACCCGTTGCCATATACTATGCAAGTAAGACTCTTTCGGATGCGCAATTGAACTACACAACCACCGAAAAAGAGCTACTTGCGGTGGTATATGCATTGGATAAATTTCGGTCTTACATATGGGGTAGTAAAGTGATTATTTACTCTGATCACACTGCAGTTAGGTACCTCATGGAGAAGAAAGATACGAAGCCGAGGTTAATCCGATGGGTGTTGTTACTCCAAGAGTTTGATTTGGAGATACGGGAGAAGAAGGGCATTGAGAACGTAGTAGCGGACCACTTGTCCCGCTTGATGGTTGAAGAGGATCCGAAAGCCTTAGAAATCAATGAGTCCTTCCCAGATGAGCATATAATGAAATTGGATAAATTGCCATGGTATGCTAACATTGTCAATTATCTTGTTACAGGTGATGTGCCGGCACATTGGGATAGACGGAAAAGGCAACACTTCATGTCCCAAATCAAATACTATCGGTTGGAAGAACCGCATTTGTGGAAGGAGTGTGCGGATCAAGTTATAAGGAGATGCATTGATGACGAAGAGATTCCGAGCATGTTGCAGCATCTACACTCGTTTGCATGTGGTGGTCACTTTAGTGGTCACAAAACGGGTCACAAAGTGTTGAATAGTGGCCTTTATTAGCCTACTATTTTCAAAGATGCAAACGAGTTTGCCAAAAATTGCATAGAGTGTCAAAAATTAGGGGGTATATCAAAAAGGGATGAGATGCCCATGCAACCAATCCTTGTAGTCGATGTTTTCGATGTATGGGGTATTGATTTCATGGGCCCATTCCCCAATTCCTATGGCAATTTGTATATCTTGGTGGCCGTTGACTATGTGTCAAAATGGGTCGAAGCAATAGCCACCAAGACAAACGACCATTCCGTATTATGCAACTTTGTCCAAACCAATATTTTCTCAAGGTTTGGGATTCCTCGTGTCATCATAAGTGATGGAGGATCTCATTTTAAAAATTTTCGGTTTGGAAAACTCCTAAAACGGTTTGGTGTTGACCATAGGATTGCTACCCCCTATCACCCGCAAACAAGCGGGCAAGTTGAGGTGTAAAATAGGCAAATCAAATAGATTTTGCAAAAGACCGTGCGGGCGGACCGTAAGGATTGGTCAATTAAGTTGAACGATGCTTTGTGGGCCTACCGTACGGCACATAAGACACCCATAGGCACTACACCTTACCGGTTGGTCTACGGTAAAAACTGCCATTTACCGGTTGAACTTGTGCACAAATCATTATGGGCTATTAAAGAGGTTAATGTGCAATATGATGATGCAGGTAAAGAACGGAAGCTCAAATTATGTGAGTTGGAGGAGCTACGGGAGATGGCATATGAATGCGCGTCCAAGTATAAGGATGGGATGAAAAGAGCGCATGATGCCAAGTTGAGGAAGAAAGAGTTTGAAGTGGGTCAAAAGGTGTGGCTCTACAATTCGAAGCTCAAATTCTTTCCCGGAAAGCTCCGAAGCAAATGGATGGGACCCTATGTTGTCACCCGGGTCGGACAATTGGGTGATGTTACTATCGAGGACCCGAAGGACGGGGTACAGCAAACGGTAAATGGTCATCGACTAAAACCGTTTCTCGAAGGTAACGAGAAAGTGGATGAAAACAAGGAATCGGTAAGCTTCGTGGCAAGTTTACCGGTTTACGAGGTCGAATGAAAAGGACCGGTAACACTTTGTGTAAAGTTATGTACAATTTTTAATTGTTTGTGTGTTTTGAGGATAATTGTTTTCAATTCCTACTAATCCTTCTTGATTGTGTGAAGTCCAGACAGTACGAACGGGTCATGAAGATACAAGGTATGTTTTTAGACTTGTTTATGTGTATTGAGGACAATACACGATTTTTTTGGGGGGTGGTAGGGCCGTTAACGGTGTTCATGTTTTAAAATTTTAGCTTATAAAAATTCACAAAAAGATTTTTAATAATTTGTAGGAATTTTTAATGTACATAGTCCCTTTAGTAAAAAGTTATAATTTTCCTCCTAGTTTTCATAAAAAAAAAAAAATTCCTGTACCCGTCGACGACGGGGGTGAACACGGACAGAAACGCGCGTCGGCACAAAACATCCGTATCCAGGTAATTAACCCGTCGGCCACATTTCCATTTTCCCTTGCCCGTCGGCGACGAGGTGGGACCCGTCGGCGACGGGTTACCAATTTCCTGCCGACGCCAGCTCGTGTTAGTATGTTTAAAAACGCCTCAAACCTCTCCAAACCTCATCACAACATATACCAAACTCGGTTTTGACCACATAATCACCCCACATTCCTTACCTATTAGTTAAGACCTCACAATTTCCCTGCTCTCTCTCTCCTCACCTACACATCTTCTCCATCTTCCTCATCCTTTACTCTCAAAACCCTAAAGCCTTCAAGCTTTCATAACTTTCTCAATTCTCCACCAATCCAACTGATTTTGGAGTCCATCTTGGGTAATTTTTCAAGAGGAACAAAACCCCCAACACGGTTTTCATCAGTTCTTGCTATTTTGCAAGATTTCTGGGCGTGTTACTTAGGGTTTTTGAAGGGGTGTGCATCAAGATCTTTGTTTTACATCTTTTCACAGTTTTTTCTTGTTTCAACAACACAAGGTGTGGATTCTTTTTAATTTTATGCTTGATTCTCATATATGTAATTTTTTCTTCCGAAATTTTAAACTTGTTAGTTTAAGAGTAGGTTGTTTAAACAATGTATGTTGATTTAGCATGATGTTGAGTAAGATTAGTTGTTGTTGATGGAATTTGAGCATGTATAACTTTAGTGAAGTGATTACACTTGTTATACACATGATTGAACATGAAGGTGATGTTGAATACATTGTCGAAATTATAAGAAATAGCACAACAATGACATTGATAAGTAGATGATAAAATTGGCGACTTTTGAAAGTTTAAAAATGCGATTTTACTTTCACTTGTTAATTAAAAATTTCAACATCGCACCTCATGTTCAAAGTTTGGGAGTTTAATGAAGGTGGTATTTATATTGATGTTTGCTTGTTTGTGATTGTAGTTATGGCGGGTGGCAAGAGACAAAAGACCACACGCCAAGCTTCATCATCCGGGGTTGGTTCTTCTTCCGGTTTAATACCGAAGAAGTGGGAGCAACTAAGCTCCGTGGAGGAGAACGATGCGAGGTTGTACAGGCAGGATTAGGAGTGGGTGAAGTTTAGGGATAGCCAAAGTGCTAGAATTTGGGATGACGAGAAGAACAAACCGTTGTCGAGTTATCAAGACAGGAAGTTAGAGGCTAAGTTGTGGAAGTGGAAGATGGTGAACGGTGTGAACACTTCAGTTCCAACAAGGGTAATATGTGAACGGGTTGTGAACGTAGAAGAATTTCGTCAGATCGGGATTGTGCAGATGTTTGAACATCTAGGATGGGAAAGTGTCCTTGATTGGTGTGAAGATAATACCTCCAGGATATACTTATCGGAAGTATGTGAATGGTTATCTATTTTGAAGCTCGTGAACAAGAATGAATCTCCATCACAATGGAAGCTGGTGGGAAAGACTACTCGAGGGAACATGACAATGTCCTTCGAGACCATGAATTGTATTGCTCGTTTTGACTCCTTGGGAGTAAAAGCATATGATTACCCATCCATCGAGCATTTTTTGGATAATCATTTGAACAACGACGATGCCGAGCAACTGTTAGATGTTACCTTACCGTTTAACAAAGGGGGAGAAATGAAAAGAAAGCAAATGTCGCTTGAGGGAAAGATTCTTCAAGGGATTTCTGTTGAGAACATCTTGGCGAGGTTTGGTGATCGTGGAGGTGTTAGAGTGAGTGACTGTAGGGTGGTGCACGCCTTACTTTATGGAACCCCAACATTGTCGTGGAGATATATAGTGATGATGAACACGTGGGCTACTAGGGAGTCGTCCCAGAGGCGTTTTATTCCGTACGCACGCCTCATTAGCGCCATGCTTGTGCAACAAAATTGTTTACCCCTGGAATCACTATGGGTTTCTAAGCCGGTGGAGGAATTTAACTTGGCGTACATGAGAAAGAATTGGATGATAGAAGTTAAGTTCTCGGGAAACAAGTACGTTGTGACCGATGATTTGGGCAACAAGTATGAGATCCGTACTGCTGGAGCACCACCAGTAGCGAAAGAAGATGAGGAAATGGGTGATGGAGAGGAGGAAGTTGAACCCTTCGGTGCACAAAGACTAAGGCAACGATATATGCGGCCACATAGGGAAATCAACGCGGATGTGGCGGGTTTTGTGACCAGGAGACGGGTGCCTTCCTACAAAAATTTTGATCGGGGGCAGCAGGAAATATATGACAATGTCTCCGCTTGCATAGGTGAAGGACGGGAATACAATCAAAGAAGAGAAGCTTGGGAGGGGTCCCATGGATCCTCAATGCAAGGGTATTGGGCAGCTCAAGAAGCCCATAGGGAAAGAATGAACAAGTTTGTGGAAGAGCAAGAACTGTTCCAAGCAATGCAAAGATCACACATGGAACAGTTGGCAAAAATGCAGGAGGATGAGGCAGCCCGAAGACGGGCATGGGAAGAAGTAGAGGCAGCGCATCGACAGGAAGAAAGAGAATTGAACCGACGCCGTTGGAGTGCCATGTATGTCTCTCAACAAATGGCGATTAATAACGCCAAAGTGCTGCACGATCAGGAGCGGCACCAAAGAGACTACCAAGCCGGCCTCCCATATGCCGAGCACTCGGGGTGGACAAATTACTCCGAACTTCCTCACCCGCAAGGCCCATCCGACCCGAATCCACATTGGCCCGAAGCGGTAGGGTCTAGCTTCATCCCGATCCCGTACCAACCGCCGCCTCAAGGGGAGCAAAGTCCCCTCGATAACTATAGGGAGATGTTCGAGGCCCTCACTAGTTATCCATACCAACCCAACCCGCCAATGGATCCAAACGAGAGATATCAGCGGTAGAGGTATGGTATATTTTATGTTGTTGTTGTTGTATATTTTGTTCCTTTTTTTCTTGTCGTTTTTATTTAATTTATGTCTAGTTAAATGAACTTTGTGGGTGTGTTCCCTATATAACCCTCACGAGACCTCTCGTCCTCCCAAGCTGTTGGGGGTTTAAAAGGGCTTGTTGCATAAGCTAAATGCAACCGTGATTCCTACGAAAGTGAGTTAGGTTTGTTGTTGTTGTAAAATTTATCCACAAAAATCAAAGTAAAATAATGCATGACTTGGTAATATGTTCATAAAAAGGGTAGAACTACGTACTAACAAATTTTGATGGTTGTGAGAAGCATGCTTCTACACAAGGATTAGAATTTGTAGGTACAACATGTTTACGAGACAACCATTTTTATGAAAAGACGAAGGATATGAGCATCAAGCGATAAAAATCAGGTGCATGTGTTTCTTTTTACTTTGATTGTTAGTTAGGAATAAGTGGATTGTAATATGTATTTTAATTTCCGGGGTGAAAAGTTGGGAAGGTTAGTCGTGTAACATCCCTTGTGCATTCTTAAAACTCTAGTTCTTACACATTGAGGACAATATGTACTTCAAGTGTGGGGATGGGGGAGTAGTAAAAATTTTCGATTTTTATCCATGCATTTAAACACTACACATTGAGGACAATGTTTGCCTCAAGTGTGGGGATGGGGGAAAATCTCAAAAATCTTTCAAAAAATGTCTTGTTTTAAAAGCAATCTTAAAAGCACAAGTAACTAAGTCAACGAGGGATGACACAAATCATTTGGTCTTTTGTCATGGTCAAGTTCGAATTAATAACATGACGGGTATTTAGCGGATGGTTATTTGGGAATAATCCGCCTAAGAAACTAGTATATCATGCATATCACATATCATACCCTTATACGTGAGGTTTGAGCCACTTTTATATCATAGAGCTACATTTACATGTTTCTTTGTTGAGTGGACCATTAGTCGCGTATTGTAGAACTTGCAACTTTTGATACGTTCGAGACCATAGACCAAATACAAGCACGAGAATGATTAAGGCATTAGGTAAACCTTTTCCTTTTACACTATTTTTATATCCTTACCCAAAAATTATCCCCTAGTAGCCAACTTTGAGCCTAATCCTTTCGTTTGATCACCCTATAGCCTATAGCCTTAAACCTTTTCTTTTTAAACCCGTGTGATGGAAATTCGATTATAGGAGTCGTATTTGTATAGTTATTCTTGATTGTTTGCATTGTTGCGAAAAAAAAAACAGAAAATATTATGAAAAAGAATTGAAAATTGTTGAAGAAAAACACAAAAAGAAGTGTTAGTAGTTGTCGAATAAAAGGGTGAAAGATTATTGCCCATAGTTGATGTTTATATTTAGTTTTGTTTAATTTAGTGGTTTGTAATAAAAATCGAATTTTCATCGCCATAGCCACTTTAAAATGTCCTATTCCCTACCCTTAGCCTAGCCCCGTTACAACCCTTCAAAGACCTTTTGACTTGTGCTTAGTATTTGTGTTCGGTGGTGGAGAATGATTGAGTTGCAAGCCTATGCGGGTACGTGTTCTAATCGGTTTTGAGCGATTAATTTTTGAAGTGCTAATACATTATACACGTTAGCCAATTTTAAGCCGAGTGGAGAGCACATTGTGAGGGATATGCATGAGTTGTTAGTTTTACGGGCGGGTTAATCTTGGATAACCATTAGTATATGTGATTATTCACTTAACCGGTAAATATGTGAAATTTGTAAAGAGTTTGAACTTTTGTATGACAATAGACCTTAACCTCTGTCCCGGGAATGGGATGTGTATTCGTTGTTCGACCCACGTGAAAGTGAAAAACAGATTTGCTTGAGGGCAAGCAAAAGACAAGTGTGGGGATGTGATACGTGGTTGTAAATCGGTGCTCGTTATTGTTTAACTTGACGTTTTTACGTAAGTTTTAGTTTCGAATAGCCTACTTTTAATCAAGAATGTGTTTTACCGGTTTGATGGAGTTTAAGGAGCTTTTCGGGAGCTTTACGGGTCACCGGGTCGAAAACCGGAGCACCGGGATGCGTTACGGATCAACCGAGAGTGCAAGGAGCGAAAAAATGAGAATTGAGTTTCAAGAGGCCGTCGCCGACGGGTCTAGGGCCGTCCCGGACGGGCTCTAGAAACACCCGTCGGCCAGAAACACCCGTATCCAGGTGCATAACCCGTCGGCAGAACATGCAGTTTTGGGGACCCGTCGGCGACGGGGTCAGGCCCGTCGGCGACGGGTAGTGGATTCTCAAAACGCGAATTTCGTTAATTTGAAGGCTAAGCTCGATTTTGATTGGTGTTCTTTCATTCAAGACGGGAGTTACACTATCTTGGGAGTTTGAATCTTGTTCTTGGAGCCACAACCATCCATCCATCATCTACCATTCCATCTCTTTCATCACCACAACATCGGAATCAAGATTATCACCATCAATCATCAATTCATCATCAAAACCCTAGTTCATCCAATCATTTACCATCTCACCATCATCATCCACAAACTCCAATCATTCATCATTCCTTCATCCTTCAAGCTTCAAGATGACTTCATCCGCGTTCCAATCATCCGGTGACAAGCTTCTTCATCCATGAGCGGCTAATCATCTCGGTTTCACCCCGGTGTTGGTAGTTGTTAATTTTAGGGTTTCAATTTGTTCTTGTTTCATCTTAGTGACAATTTGTATTTGGTTTTTGAAACTCTTGACAATAGTATTACATTTGTTACGAATTCGTGAATTGTCGAACGATGTTAAAAGTTATGACTTTGCGAAACGGTAATATGTAATTGTACATTGTCAATGTTAGGATTTACTTGTGTTGATTACAAAGTGTCTTTTTGTCCGTTATTCGGGGCGTTGATAGCTAGTAGCACCTAAGTCACGGTACACTAAATCCGTTAATCGAATGCATTTGAGTTGAAACTAAAACTTGTAGAAACCCTAGGTTAATAATTACCGAAACCGGGTGTGATTCCTTTTTATTATTATTGTTCTAGTATCCAAATTACTTGCAATCGTTAATGAGTAGTTGTTAATTAATTAATCCAATTCCAGTAGTTCAAATTCACATCTCTCTACTAAATAAAAATACAAAAATATCTGGCAAGCTTCATAATTGTGACAATTCTTTATAATTCAGTCAAATCCATACACAAACCACATACTCTTCGTGGTTCGACCCCTTGCTACCACTAGCTATTTGTTAAGGGTAATTAGGGCATATAAATATTATCTTTGACCGGAGCGCGACACTCCGATCAGAATTACAATACAGTTGGAATTTGGGATGACTAACTTAATTATTTCACTTTTTATATGCCTTCAACAAGCTTATTAGCCTAACTGATTTGACCCATTAGAGATGCACCATAACCCAAACCCACCCATTCTTTTGTAAATGTTTCGGAATTCTATAAACGGGTTGATCACAAAGATCCATTTCTAACATATGAAACAAATATATACTAGGTTAAGATCCTATACCAACATAACTGAATGTGAAGAGCTTTAATGATTAGCTGGTGATAAAACAACAAACAAAAGCATACTTACCAAAGGAACGGAAACAATTCACCAATCACGGATTAGGTGACGCATATCATTCCACTAAGGCTATCCGCCAAACTTGTAGGACAAAAATACGGATATTGTGTTGTCAAGTCCTCCGTATTCACTTTCTAAAAAAATTGTTTTCCTGATCCAAAACCGCCAGTTGCCAGTACGCGTTGTGCATATAGCCAGTCTTCTAAACACATTATATAGCGAGTCGCCAAAAGCAGCCACCTTAACCCATCCATCACAGTCCATTCTCTCACTAGTGAATGCATCCATTGAGAATGACTAAACTTCCAGAATTTTCCCTTGCACCATCTGGAAAGGGGGAAATCGTATTTTCCTAAAATTTTCTGTTTTCAAATTGAAACATATTACCCATCTATTACTTTCAATAAACGTTGACATATTTGTCGCAGTGAAATAAATAGATTGGTATGTAAGCCCTTTCGCGACCCCCTAACCAAATAAAGATGTTTGTAATCATTAGAAGAGTCCTTATAAAAACCTAAACCATCAAACCCCTATAAATGTAAAAAGGAAGGCTGGGGTTAGACGACAACCTCTTGTAGGCACCCGTTAGTGGATTCCAAAACGCTAGCTTAATAGGAACAGCTAGGCCAAGCATACCAATCTATCCTAATGCTTGCTAAAATTTAATCAGCACTAGGATCAGCATTAGGGTCAGAATGGTTGGTTGTTGAGCCGTTGTGGAGGGGTTCACAATGAAGCGTAGGGAAATAGACGGGTGGTCCGCTGTCAAGTAGGAGAAGTATATGGTCATTGATGGTTACATAGTGGAGGTGCTTCCTCGCAAACATAGGTGTTGACTCTATTACAAAAATTATATAATTTTATGTTCTTTTATCTGGTTTTTGCCCTTTTTTTTTAAATATTAATGGTTATGAAAACTCTACTAATACAAAAATTATATAATTTCCTTAGTAAGGGATTGAGAAGGTTTTATGAAATAGAATACACTTGGGAGTGGCGTTTGGCGCGTTAATATTTAAGTTCTTGAATCTAACCCATTTGACCCGCTAAAGATAAACCATAACCCAACCCACCCGTTTTTTTTTTTTTTTTTTGCCGTTCGAATAAAAAAGATGAAGTCAATGATGATTCCGGTTAATCATAAAGATGCTAGAAAAAGATGATCATATCTCAACTAATAATGATATACCAATCACGAATTCACTGGTGACACTAGAGTCTCAACATATATCATTCGATATCTATCGGCATGGCGCGGAGAACAGAAATATGAATAGTGTCTTGTGAAGTCCTCTGAATTCATTTTTTTAAAAGACATGTTTTCCTAATCCAAAACACAAAGCCAATTGCCCGTACTTGTTGTGCGTATAGACTTATATAGTGGGAGTGGGTCGTTGAAAGCGACCATCTTCACCCACCCGTCATCACCATCCATCCTCCAGAGACCGCCCTGTATGTCATATATAGTTATTGCATAGTAGGATGCACACAAGTGAATGCATCCATTGAGAACGACTAAACTTGTACAATAATATTTTGCACCATCTGGACCTGGTGGACGTTGTATTTTTCTAAATTTTTCCATATGCACACAAAACATATTGATATATCTATCGCTTACATGGTACGTTATTTGTAGCTACACATACCAATCCATCCAAGCTTGCTAATATGAGATGTCTATAGGCATCATTACGATCAAGGCTAGGGCTACACGTAGAGCGGATGGTCCTTGAAGATTCACAATCATCCGTACGGATGGAGTAGGCGGTGTCAAGTACGAGAAGTTTATAGTCGTTGATGGTTACGTGGTGGAGGTGCATCTTGGCAAACATAGGTGTTGATAGAAACGATTTCCATTGTTTGCACACGCACATGCATCGACCTACGGACGTTGCAGGAAGCCTTGGTAGTATGTTGGATTCTATCAAACTGAGTGGAAGTTCATCATTCTTCATCTTCATCTCCATCTTAACTAGTTTAATACCCGTCCGTTGGACGGGTTACGTTGATGTATAGGTTGTGGGGTGTGGCATCGGCAAGGGGCTCTCTCTCTCTCTCCCCCTCTCTCTCCCCCTCGCTCTCTCCCCCTCTCTCTCCCCCTCGCTCTCGCTCTCTCTCTCTCCCCCTCTCTCTCTCCCCCCCCCTCTCTCTCTCCCCCTCTCCCCCTCTCCCCCCTCTCTCCCCCCCTCTCTCCCCCTCTCTCTCCCCCTCTCCCTCTCCCCCCCTCTCCCTCTCCCCCTCCCCCTCCCCTCCCCCCTCTCCCCCTCCCCCTCCCCCCTCCTTCCCCCTCCCTCCCTCTCTCTCCCTCTCTCTCATTCCCCCTCCCTCCCTCCCCCCCTCTCCCTCCCTCTCTCTCCCTCTCCCTCTCCCTCTCCCTCTCCCTCTCTCCCTCTCTCCCTCTCCCTCTCCCTCTCCCCCTCCCTCTCCCCCTCCCCCTCCCCCTCTCCCTCCCCCTCTCCCTCCCCCTCCCATCCCCCTCTCTCTCTCTCTCTCTCTCTCTCTCTCTCTCTCTCGTAACAACATGAATAAACCTATGAACACAAAGATAACATATATTAAGTAGACACAAATATAAACAACATTACAAACAAAAGCACTATTCTTTAATTTATAGAAGGAAAACGAACCACCCAAAGAAACTGAATAAGATTGTTAAAATATATATATAAGGGAAAATTTAAGCATCCAAAGTTGATATGTACTTATAGTAAACTGTACACGGTTCATTGTATTGCATTTGTGCATACAGAAACACATAATTCTGCATTCAAGATACATCACATGTTATGAATCAAAAGGGAGAACACCAAAGAGGATAGTAATCTTCACTACACACAAAGATTGTCGTAGCAGAATCTAAAATCTTGATCTGGTGCTTCTATTAAGATACCATCTCCAAGTCCAGAAACTAAAAGTCACCATTACTTGCACCATCATACAAAAAAATATATACATTATATTTCTTTGAATTTTTATAGTTGTTTGTTTCCCAACTTCAGTAATACAGTAAGGTGGAAAACTATAATGAAGCCTACTCCCTCTCCCTCTCTCCCTCTCCCTCTCCCTCTCCCTCTCCCTCTCTCTCTCGTAACAACATGAATAAACCTATGAACACAAAGATAACATATATTAAGTGGACACAAATATAAACAACATTACAAACAAAAGCACTATTCTTTAATTTATAGAAGGAAAATGAACCACCCAAAGAAACTGAATAAGATTGTTAAAATATACATAAGGGAAAATTTAAGCATCCAAAGTTGATATGTACTTATAGTAAACTGTACACGGTTCATTGTATTGAATTTGTGCATACAGAAACACATAATTCTGCATTCAAGATACATCACATGTTATGAATCAAAAGGGAGAACACCAAAGAGGATAGTAATCTTCACTACACACAAAGATTGTCGTAGCAGAATCTAAAATCTTGATCTGGTGCTTCTATTAAGATACCATCTCCAAGTCCAGAAACTAAAAGTCACCATTACTTGCACCATCATACAAAAAAATATATACATTATATTTCTTTGAATTTTTATAGTTTTTTGTTCCCCAACTTCAGTAATACAGTAAGGTGGAAAACTATAATGAAGCCTAAATCGATTGGTTGGACAGCCCACAATAGAAACCAAGCGTTGAGCATCTCCCGATGCCCCAAGAGTAACAATAGATAAAACCTTAATAAAATCATAAACTATACAACATACAAGGATCATAATATGTTATTTGTTGTATAAAAATAACCTGAATATCTCCATGTGAAAAGAGAGCCGATCCATGGATTCCAGGCAAATTACCAGCTTCATAATACAAAGGCATGACCTCATCATGACGCCTTCCATCAGTGTTGAATCCTTCATTAAGTATCCTCCTTCGTACAACTTCAACTCAACATATATAAACCCTATATTGAAAGGAAACAATCAACCAAAGTAATTAAACTCATTCCAAAAATGTAAATTCAACACAAAATTGCACCAAAATCACAGGAAATAACCGAGCAATAAAATTTGTAGAATCTCATAGCTGACTCAGACCTCTGGCTTCGGTTAATCGCCAGATGACAAATCCGTGAGCAGAGACATACATGGAACTAAGACCTCGCCTTATTAATATTTACAGCAAACAGAACCCCAAATTAAAGCCAGGTTCGAACAACTTTAACCTAAAACAATAAAACTCTTCTTCAAGCACACAATCGCGAGATGGAAGGCAGGCGTTATTAGCACTCGGTTCATCATCTTCCCCAACAACCCTACAACTGTTAACTAACTACCCTTGTAATCGCCCAACTAACTATCAACCTCTGTTGCTAACCCCTGTTAACTAACAACCTCTGTTGCTGATCCACTGTTAGCTAACCACCTCTGCTGCTAATCCACTGCTATTAACAACCTCTGTTGTTCATCCACTGTTGATGGATCCACTGATTCCTAACAACATCTCTATCCACTGCCATCTAAACCACTTATCATTTACCCGTATCACTCACCTTCCCGGAATTCCCAAACCCGCAGCATTCCACCAGGAAATGTACAGCAGTTTCAACCTCTTGTCCACACAATTTGCAACCCATATTTAAAATCTGAATGTTTCGATGGGCCAGATCCGACGCCGTTGGTAGCCGAATCTGAAATAAACACAAAATCAACTTCAACTTCAACTTCAAAACTCAACTTCATCACGTCCATACTCAAAACACAAAACCCCTCATTCCCTGTAAACTCAAAACAAAAAATGAAAAATTAAACAAATGAATATTTAAATACAAGGTTCATTTAATATACAAAAATCATAAAATACACCAACAAAGGACAGTAACAAAGTGATGAGAAAGGGTGAACACGATGGCTGAAAAATCACGGTTGCTTCAATGGTAGAAACATCGATTTCCGCCATGAGCCCTCCGGATATCACCTCGCCAAGAGTTCGATTATGAATTTAGAGGATGCTAAATTTACATAATGTATATAAAATTGTGAACCCTACTTCTATTGCGAAGTTAGCAAAAAAAACGAAAGTAACAATACCTGAGGTTGAGATTCATCAGCAACGACATCATAATCGCTTCTAGGGTTTCGTCATGTGAAGAAGCAGCGCACATAGGGAAGTCGGCAAGGTAAGAGGATGACATAAAATTTTGAGATTGATGATGGAGAAGATGGATAAAAAAGCAATATAACACCAGATGATTGCATCTTCATGTTGCAAATGCTGATTTTCTCACTAATTGACAGTGGAATCAAAAGTAGTGGGGAGAAGAGAGATCGAGAGGATGATGCATCGATATTGATTTGGGTTTCCTGGAGAGAGAATTCGAGAAGATAGGGTTTCTAATGGAGAGGATGTCGTTCAATAAGGATGATAGGTTTTATACAGGGGAAAATGGAGGAGCGTATGAGAGAGAATTGTCTGTAAACTGAACAAACATGGTGAGAGAATGACGGAAACTGTCGCATCTCAAAAAAACTGCATTGAAAAAGGAAACTGCCATTGGATTTGAACGGCTGAGATCAATTCTCAAAAGTAACTGAAACAATTAACACGGTCAGGATCAGTCCAAATTGGCAGTTATTAGCTGTGAATAATATAGTAAAATATAGTAATAATAGAGAAAGGGTATATGACAGTTACCTACAACGTGGGAAGGAAAAAAATGAGACATGGAGATTTACCGGAACGTGTGAAAAAAAGTGGAGCTGCTGAAAACTAAAATGAACCACCCTAAACTGCTAGAGTAGGAGTTATTTTTGTGAGTTTAAGTGGCTGAAATTTAATCTCAGCCAAATCTAATGGTAGAGATTGATTTCAAAGGTAACTTCCACTTAATGGGTTCCATATATATATATATATATATATATATATATATATATATATATATATATATATATATATATAACTAGGCTATCACCCGGGAACATCCCGGGATAGGGAAAATTATATTTGAAAAATCAAATACATAGATAAAATTAGTAAACTAATTGGTATGTTCTTTCCCGTCCTAACAAAATCTTTTATTCGGTTTTAGTAATATTCCAATTTGGCCTCCATGAGTGTTTAAAGGTTTCATGTGGAATTATTAAGTATTAGGTTAAGAGTGAAATATAATTATAATAATGTTTGGAGATGGTGAAGATATTTCTATGTGATGATTGTATGAAGTTTTCAAAAGTGATATTTGTTGATGTTTAATAATTCTCTGTAATAGCGGTGATATTCGGTCCAGATAGCAAAGGATTAAAAACATATTTACATAAAACCCCGTAAACTTTTGTAAAACGGCTATGATATAGTCAAACTCATTTAGTATGATAGTATTTTTTTAAACCTTATTAATTAAATGATAACAGAAAAAAAATATAATTATTAAATTGAAATATGTTAAAAGCTTTGACTGGCATTTTGAAAAGATTGGGGTATTTTTGGATACAAAGTTATAAATAGTGTATAAAATCTTTTAAATAACTAATACAAATATTAAGTTAAATAGGAAAGTTGTGTAAACGTATATAAGTAAATTTGAGTAATATATTTTTTATTGACATATGGTATTATAGTAATATAAAATGTAATTATACCATGTTAATGGGCCGGTTTATAAAAATTGATTGGGCTGCTTTATAAAAAATAATACACAATCACATATACAAACAAATACTGGCCTACAATTTAAATTTGTAAACTATCATTGGGCCGTCCAAACTATCATTGGGCCGTCCATATATGTAATTTAATACAGCAAATTTTTTAACATAATTAAACATGAAACATAATACACTTAATTCTTTTAGTATTAAACGAATTAAAAGATAAAACACAAGACACTTGAAACAAATTAAATAGTTCGATAAACAAAAGATAAAATAGTATCAAATTAAATAAATTTTTCTATCAGAAAGGCGAAACGATTGTCTCCAAAAATAATGCGCCTTTAGGTCCGTTAAAGCTGTCAACATGTTGAATGTAGTTAAAAGAATCATTGCACAGTAGAACTTCTACAGTATCTCCCCAAATACTTGTTACCAACCACTTGTTGTCTTGAATTATACTCATCCTTTGCTGCGGATCCAATTGTTGAACTATGCGAGCATTGGTGAAAGAAAATACCGTTATCCAATCATCATGTTCATATTTGACCAATTCTGCAGTTAGTTCATCAGAATATCGAACAACAATGCCATGGAGCCTGTCCGAAATTGTTAGAAAATGCACTTGGCAAGGATTGACTTGAATACGCTCGGGAAAACGAATAATACTGAACGATTCAGATATAACATCAAAGGCAACAATGTTACATTCACCAGGTGGAATCCAGTAATTGGAAACAGTGAAATAAACTGTTTTGCCGGAATAAATTCCGTGAGACCATGAATAAAAACTTGAACCAAACAAACATCCTTTCAAGAAACTCAAGTTTCTCCATGAGTCATTATGTCGTGAATATACACGAGCAGTAACTGCGCCAGCGAAACAGTTAATATGAAGCACCTTCAGATCGTTGTGCTCGTCAACGTACATCCCACCCGTATCGTCATGTCGACCAAAATAATGTCTAAAATAGTCGTCCGATATCAACTTAAAACGCCTAATCGTTGGATTCCAAAGGACGAGCTCATTCGCATCAGTCCTCCTAATGCAAAGTAAAATCAGTCCATTAAACGAACCTATAATGATTAATCTTGATGGCTGGACATCGTATGGAAAAGTGATGATTTTTCTGGTATCGACTTCCAAGTTGCCAGATAGTATGTTGTCAACGACAATGGTATGTTCATTCAAAGAGAGCAGCTTCTTTTGTAGTAAGTTTGAAAGACGTCGAGTATGTATTAAAACAAACTTTGGTGTAGATAACTCATAACACCATTGTTTGCAAACACACTTCAATTGACAAACTACCTTCGCAGGTAGTCTCGATAATATCTCTTCAAACATCATGTCATCACCAATACGTTCCATGATCCTTAATACTCTGATAACAAAACAAAAAAATTCACAAAAACGATTGTATAAAAACTTATCGTATAAACACTTGAGAACTATCAATTGAATATCAAAAATTTTATAATAGTAAAATTTTATACAATAACCATAATAGAATAATTTTAAAACTTCAAACAGGATGTTCAAAAAATATAAATAAAAGACATTAAAAAATAGAAAATATTTATATAAAATCACCAAATCTAACCATTAACAGTAAACCTAATGAAAACAAAATCCATTAATAAAAACACGAAATCTTCAAATAAGTTTATGTCAAACCCAATACTTTCGATCACTGTACCATAACAATATAAACAAAATTCCATTGTACAAGATTGAAGACATAGATTATTACACTCCAGACCAAACAATCTCGAGTATTGTTTTGGTTTCCAGTTTAATCTATAGATAAAACATCAACAAACACATACTATCCAAGTATATGATTGAAGATAATCTTATACAAAATACTTGTATAAGATTGAAGACATAGATTATTACCATAAAGAACAAATAATTTCCAATAAAAAAGATGAAAAAAATACACAAATCGGAGATGGAATCAAACATTTAACCAGAAATATTTTATGAAGACAAACAAAAGATCAAGGTATGGGATTGCATGTATAGATACATAATCGGAGATGGAAAGCTTTACATTTAAAGTAAATAACATGAAAACAATACACCAAAAACATTTTAGGTATGAAATATTCAGGATATTACCGATGTAGATTTTGAGGTTTTTTGATGAACTTGTTGAAGATCAAAGGATTCCTTGGTTCTCGAGATGAAGCAATATAAATAACTGAAATATTGTGTGAGAGATATTACTAAAATATCTCCTATATATATAGTCCGGATACCCATGGATGGGCGGTTCGCATTCCTTGCATATCTCGTGGAGTTATGTTATAAGTTTGTAGGATTAATTTTAAAACTATATAATGTAATTAAAGTGACTAATATTGGTATGACTGTACAGTAAATATTTTAAATTTGAAAATACAAACTTATACAATATGAAATTTATATATCTAAATATATATATAACGTATTTACAGTGACTACGGGAGATCTTTAAGAGTTAGGTTCATTCGTTTGGAGAATGAATGAATGATTGTCGTATGAGGACATATAGTCAATATGGTTCGTCGAAGAAGATGAAGAGTTCCGACTATAAGTTCACAGGGATTTTAAGCAATAAGCAAGAATTAAATCCAAGTACAAACTAATTTGATGATTAATTATCCTTTTTGTCCCATGATGTTGATAACAAAAAGTTCTTGGTTGTTTTCAAAAGGCTTTTATATAATTAACTTTTAGGTTAAGAGTGAAATATAATTATAATAATGTTTGGAGATGATGAAGATATTTGTATGTGATGATTGTATGAAGATTTGAAAAGTGATATTTGTTGATGTTTACTAATGTTGAGTAATAGCATGGATATTCGGTCCATATAGCAAAGGATTAAAAAGATATGTACATAAACCCCGTTAACTTTTGTAAAATGTATATAGATATAGTCAATCTCATTTAGTATGATAGTATTTTTCTAAACCTTATTAATTATATGAAATCAGAATAAAAATATAATTATTAAATTGAAATATGTTTACAGCTTTGACTGGCATTTTGAAAAGATTGGGGTATTTCTGGATACACAATTATAAGTTGTGTATAAAATCTTTGAAATTAGTAATACAAATATTCAGTTAAATAGGAAAGTTGTGTAAACGTATATAAGTAAATACTAACATTATATTTTTTATTGACATATGGTATTGTAGTAATGGAAAAACTAATTATACCAGGTTAATGGGCCGCTTTATAAAAATTGATTGGGCCGCTTTATAAAAAATAATACAAAATCACA
This sequence comes from Helianthus annuus, assembly GCF_002127325.2. Classification (NCBI taxonomy): domain Eukaryota; kingdom Viridiplantae; phylum Streptophyta; class Magnoliopsida; order Asterales; family Asteraceae; genus Helianthus; species Helianthus annuus. The sequence continues at coordinate 163,500,559 of NC_035440.2, read as the reverse complement.
TATAGCAACAAATACTGGCCTACACATTTAATTTGTAAACTATCATTGGGCCGTCCTAACTATCATTGGGCCGTCCAAATCTGTAATTTAATAGAGCAATTTTTTTGACATAATTAAACATGAAACGTAATACACTTAATTCTTTTATTATTAAACTAAGGAACAGATAAAACACAAAAACTTGAAACAAATTAAATAGTTCGATAAACAAAAGATGAATTAGTATGAATTTAATTAAATTTTTCTATCAGCAAGGGGAAACGATTGTCTCCAAAAATAATGCGCCTTTAGGTCCGTTAAAGCTGTCAACCTGTTGAATGTAGTTAAAAGAATCGTTGCACAGTAGAACCTCAACAGTATCTCCCCAAATACTTGTTATCAACCACTTATTGTCGTGAATTATATTCGTCCTTTGCTGCGGCTCCAAATGTTGAACTATGCGAGCATTGCTGAAAGAAAATACCGTTATCCAATCATCATGTTCATATTTGACCAATTCTGCAGTTAGTTCTTCAGAATATTTAACAACAATGCCATGAAGCTTGTTCGAAATTGTTAGAAAATGCACTTGGCAAGGACTGGCTTGAATACGCTCGGGAAAACGAAGAATACTGAACGATTCAGATATAACATCAAAAGCAACAATGTTACATTCACCAGGTGGAATAAAGTAATTGGAAACAGTGAAATAAATTGTTTTGCCGGAATAAATTCCATGAGACCATGAATAAAAGTTTGAACCTAACATACATCCTTTCAAGAAACTCAATTTTCTCCATGAGTCATTATGTCGTGAATATACACGAGCAGTAACTGCCCCAGCGAAACAGTTAATATGAAGCACTTTCAGATCGTTGTGCTCATCAACGTACATCCCACCCGTATCGTCATGTCGACCAAAATAATGACTAAAATAGTCGTCCGATATGAACTTAAACCGCCTAGTGGTTGGATTCCAAAGGACGAGCTCATTGGCATCAGTCCTCCTAATGCAAAGTAAAATCAGTCCGTTAAACGAACCTATAATGATTAAAAAGGATGGCTCGACATCGTATGGAAAAGTTACGACTTTAACGGTTTCGACTTCCAAGTTGCCAGATACTATGTCGTCAACGACAATGGTATTTTCATTCAAAGAGAGCAGCTTCTTTTGTAGTAAGTTTGAAACTCGTCGAGTATGTATTAAAACAAACTTTGGTGTCGATAACTCATAACACCATTGTTTGCAAACACACTTGAATTGACAAACTACCTTTGCAGGTAGTCTCGATAAGATCTCTTCAAACATCATGTCATCAGCAATACGTTCCATGATCCTTAATACTCTGATAACAAAAATAAAAATAAACAAAAAACGATTGTATAAAATCTTATTGTATAAACACTTGAGAACTATCAATTAAATATCAAAAATTGTATAAGATACTTTACAATAACTAACCGGGTTAGTGGAGGTGTTATGTGTAAGAATCTATGAATGAGAAATAATGAAACGAAAAATGGGTATTTATAGGACATTCATACTATACATTGTAAATCGGTTTTTATTACTAAATTGACGTAAATTTGTTAACAAAATCTTACAAATCTGTTTTAATATTTCATATATATAAAAGTTGCTAAAAAAATATGAAGTTTTAACAAAATTAGATTTGTTCTCATTAATTGCTAAATTGGTATACAACTATTTCCATAGCATTCACCAATCTATTTATGTTACGATACTATCTAACTATATATTTGGAAAACTTAATTTTCAATATAAGATTTATTACATATCAATATTAAATGTTGGCAAATATAAATTTCTTTCCTACAAAATTTATCTTATATTTAAAAAAATTTTAAATATAAGATTTATTACATATCAATATTAAATGTTGGCAAATATAAATTTCTTTCCTACAAAATTTATTATTATTTAGAAAATTGAAAAATGTTAAAATTTTTTTTATATATAGATGTTGCTAAAAAAGGGATTTAAAAATAATTATATCTAACGTCGTTACTTGTTACGTGTTTTAACAACTTTTTCAATAACTATTAACAACCAACTTATGTTTCTGTTCAAATAAAAACATATCTTTGGAAACCTTACAATTAAGTATACGATATATTAGATATATATAGATATACTTAATATAAAAAAAGGCAAATATCATCAAGTTAAATGTTGGTATATTATAATCAAGTTAAATGTTGGTATATTATAATCAAGTTAAATGTTGATATCTCAGATGAAATTAGATTGGGATTCAATCGAGATTCGATTGAAATTCAGCACAAAGAAAACCAACACAAAATATAAAAAACCTCTGTTCAATGCAGACATTGATATTGAAATACCAATGAATGTTTAATATCATGTAATGATTGATAAAATTTGAATGTTTAAATCAAAAAATCTGATTTTTAATAATAGAAAGATGAGCTAATTTAATTTCTTGCTAACTTTCTCCAAAGTCTTGAAAGTACTTGAAGTTGAAGACACGTAGACGTCATCCAATGTACGTTTTTTATTTTTATTGGTATCACAACTGGTGTTAACATCATCGTCCTTCACACTTGGGATGTGACTTTTCTTCTTTATAAATTCTTTATCATTTACCTAAAAGAAATGTGAAAATATATTAAAAATAATATAATTAAAAATCTTATAACTATTAATAAGTATGAAACTTGTATTGAAAAAAAAAATTTACCTCCGTAATCTTCATCTTTTCTTTGAGCTCATTAATAATTGACTCATCATCAGTCAAGTTCGTGACAAAATACATCTCATCAAAGTTAGTAAGATTATAATTTGTTATCTCAATTTTAAAGGCAAACTTCTTTCCAATCAAGTTGTCTAAATCCACGGGAAAGTTTACTTTTTCAACAACCTATGAATCAACATATTTTATGAAAAAGTTAATAAGCAATTTTTAGAAAATAAAATTAAAAAATATACAAAGGGAAAATTGATTTATACATACAGGTGTTATATTTTCTTGAAACAATTGTTCAGCCGACTTTAGAACAACTTTTTCAATGATTTCATCAACCAAAGGATGAAATAATATTAGTGGAACATCATCACTGTTGTCTTCCACTTGAACTTTTATTTTGAATCTAATTAAGTTAAATAGAATGACAAATATATACAAACAGATTATTTTACAAAACATATAAATATTAAAAAAGATAACAAATTATCATATTACCTTGGAACTGGATATATAACACTTTCATCACAATTAGGGTTCTTGCAAACATAGAAAAATTGTTCCTCCATACTCGGGCTGTCTATAAAATCTGTACCAGCCTCGATTAAACATTTAGGACACTCCATATAGTGCCAACCAAAATGCTTATCGATACCAGTAATAGTACCAAGTATGATAACAGATTGAGGCTGTATAAAATAAAATTTATAAAAATATTTAATTTAAAAACAATGTACATCTACTTTTGCCATTATAAATATATATACACACCTTCATAATTTGCCAAAGATCATATATATTCCTCAAAGGAGTATTAATGATAAATTCATCAGTTGACATCTACAATAATATAAACGAAAAGTTAAATTTGTATGTAGAAAATGAACAACAAAGTGGCATTAATAAATTTATATATTACTGGTAGAATAGAGTACAAAATAAATCAAAATTAAACTAATACCTTTTCAAATTCGAGGAGAAATAAAGTTTTTTATCTTGTAATGTATAAATTTCTAACAACTTTGAACATGTATTTATAAAGACATTTTAATTTAGGAAGTTGTTTAATTTAATATGTTATATTACGATTTAAATTAAACTAAATCAATATATAAAGTAAATACTAAGATGATTGTATTTATTTTGATTTATGAATTTTATATTTACCATTTTTTTTTTTAGAAAGAGATTGACTATTATGTTTTTGGAATTAATCGATGATTCTATAATTAATACATTTAACTTAGAAAGTTTAAAACTATTTTAATAATGTTTTAGTATCTTTTTAACAAATTCAAAACTTATATTAAAATCATAATAAGTCTGAAAGTGTAAATAAACATTTTTTTCCGTAAAGTTAATAAATTATAATAATTAAGAAAATGTAATTATTTGGGTTTCTTTGTACAAAATCTTTTTCCCCATATGTCTTCTCCATATACAAAGATTTCCTCCCACTTCCCAATAACCTCCATCTTTTTCATCGGTTACATCATCTTCATCTTCTTCACTTATTCGGATCATAAAGGTATGCTTCAATATCTAAAATTCTTAATTTCATTGTACTGTTCTTGTTAAGTCTTTGAAAGCATTGTTAAGTTTGAAGGTCTAATATTGGATTATGGATTTTAGTTTCTATTCATGTTTATATATAGATTTAGCACATTCGGGTGATTATTAATGAGATTAGTTGAACGATATGTGTTATTTTGATGTATTGAATGTGATATATGATAAAAGACATGTTTAAGTTAAGTTTAAAACATTCTGATTTTGAATGTTTATTTTGTATTATACAATAGAAGATGTAATATTAGTAAGTATATGTTAGATTACCGTTATTATATATTAAATGTTTATGGTATAAGGTCTTACTTTGTAGATATGTTAAATTGTTTATATTAGGTATCATCATCTTTTTTGCATTATGATAATTGTGGAAAACATTTATTATGTGAATATGTTGTTTAGATTATGTGCAGTACATTGATTATGTTTTTTATTCAACAGGAATACCTAATCTAATTAGTTCATGTTTGTTCAAACGCAGATAACTATGACGTCTTTTTATAAAATATTTCCTCCGACTGTTCAGAATATCTAGTAAGATAATTAATCTTATAAGTAAATCATTTTTTACTCATTTTTTTATGTTAATCCATCTTATGTTTTTCAAGGAAATACCAAATCAATATAGCAACAGATTCCTATTGAATGCTGAACCAAACAATCAAGCCATTATAAAATGTGTGAACGGTAAGGAATTTGAAGTAATTTTGACTAAACGGGAAGATGCGTTTGTGTTCATGGATGGTTGGGAAGTGATTGTAGCCAAACTATCATTTACGGAGGGTTGTTTTCTGATGTTTAAGCAAATTGACTTGTATTCGTACTTGTTAACACCTTTTAAGAATATGCAAGACCATCCGATCTTCGGATCTAATGTTCCTTTGTTTACCTCCATGTCTACCGAGAAAACGATAAGCAATGTTGAGTACTTCTGTCAACGCTTCACAGAAGAGTCGAATGATAATTTGGTGAGTATACAAACAATATTTTTATATGGTTTTCACTAACAAATTTATGTTATTTAAACTGCATGAATATTATACGCAGATAATTCCTGCTGATTTCGTTGAAGACACAATACGTTTACCATCTATTAGCAAGTTAACATTCAAGGTCCATGTTAATTTGTGGGACAGTTTTG